>NC_083239.1:40750658-41003158 GCF_032191835.1 Heteronotia binoei
AAGGGCCAAGACACCGTATGTAGAGAACTGACTGAGGCAAACAGTGAAAGGCTTTCATGAAGAGGACAAGGAACCCAAACTTCAGAATTGATTCTTGATATACTCAGGTTGGATGTCCTAGTTGGGGCAGATCATTTGGAATCAATGTTCCCTCTAAGCTGCATAGTCTTGTGAGCAAAAATTCTACTTTGTGAGCTGCTAGCATTAAAGTTGTGAGCTACTGGCATTAGAGTTGTGAGCTACTGTATAAATTATTGCATTCTGGGGCCATCCTTCCTGAGCTAAGACAAAAATGTGTGAGCTGATGGCTAAAAATCTGTGAGCTAGCTCACGTTAACTCAGTTTAGAGGGAACATTGTTTGGAACCCCATTTTCTCTCTTGAGAAACATCTGAGAAAAACTAAAAGAGAATGCTCATAACATTCAATAAAAGCTGTTGAACGTTAAGAATCCCAACTACGGAGTTTCCTGAAAAGAAAAGCAGAAGTACCTGGTCAAGCACTATATATTGGAAAGGAAACAGGATTTCAGTTTACGATTGGAAGCCCCACCTTGGAATAAACTATATGGTCAAGTACCATAGTGGGAAATAAAGACATTTTTCAGGTTTCTTCATGGAAGCTCTTTCAAGTGTTCTGACTCAATGTACCAACCACCCAAAGGGTCCCTGGAGAATTGAGAACATCCAGTGCTGGTTTCTCATAGCTTGTATTGCAAACCAAGGACCAGGAAGAACAACACAAGAACAACACAAGTGGGCTTTTTTTGTAGGAAAAAGCCCAGCAGGAACTCATTTGCACATTAGACCACACCTCCCAACTTCACCATTGTTTCTCTTAGAGCGTTCCTACTCAAAAAAAGCCCTGCAAGTGGCCCAACTCAAGACAAAGAACGTTGCTCCAAAGTTGCCCATAACTGTTGATCCTCTTCAGCAAAGCATTGCCCAAGGGAAATTCTGGGTGTGCTTTTTGAAATAATATATGCAGTGATGGACAGGGAACCTCAATTCTTGAGCACCAGTTCCCCATTTTTAGATATCAGTCCTCTCTTCATCCTCTCCAATTTCTTCTAATCCTGAGAACACTTTCCGGGAATAAAGCCCACTGAATAGACCTGATCAGGACTCTGAGTAGGACTGCGTAGAACTGCCCTGTTTGCCCAGTTAATTCCTCTCTACAAAAGGGGGAGTGGACAACCAACTGGATTAACACCACCTGACTCGTGCCAGCAGATACACAAATATTTAGGGCTTTACATTTGCTTTTGACTGGAGGGCTGGGGGGCATTGGGAGAAAGCCTTTCTACAGAAATATGGCTATTTGCTGTTTATGTTACTAGCCTTTCCTTATTTGAACTGTTTTGCTTAACCTGCATCCCAAGTTTCCTCTTTCTGTCATGTTTTGAAATGTCTTTGCTGTTCACTTGTAGTTATCAGACTTAACCTTTTAACCTCCATGAATACTGTTTCTACAGAACTTCTCCTTATCTTACATATTGTATTCTGTAGTATGTAGTAATTTCATTTGTGAAAAATTTGATAGTTTATCCTTATTTTGACTTGCTCACTTGATCATTCAATTAATCTCTTTTGGTTTGCATATTTCATCTACACTGTGCTTTAATAAACCAGTATGATTCATTTCACTTAAACTCTTGAGTCTGCTTGCTGGTTTACCATTGGATGATAAAGCACCCAGATTTGTCCAGTCATGGGAGGAGAATTGAAACAGATTACCTAATGGAAGGCAGGGGCTTTAAAAAAAAAAAAAAGCCCAGCAGGAACTCATCTGTATATTAGGCCATATCTCCTGATGTCACCATTGTTTTGCACAAGGCTTTTTGTGTAGAAAACGCCCAGCAGGAACTTATTTGCATATTAGGCCACACCCTCTGACACCAAGCCAGCCGGAACTGCGTTCCTGTGCGTTCCGGCTCAAAAAAAAAGTCCTGATGGCAGGAATGCACTAACACACACAAGCAGATCCCTTAGCACGCTCTTGAGGTGCAGTTGAGCGCAGGCGCCCAACCTGGAGTTTCCACCATTGATGCAGTGCTCTTGTTTGCAGCTGGTAAGGCTGTCTTGAACACTCCAGTAGGTACAGGTGGGATGTACAAATCAGGTTGCCAACTCCATCTCAGAAAATTAACGGTCATTTGAGGAGCTGGTTGCCTGGGGAGGGTGAAGTTTGGGAAGGGGTCTGGGAAGGTGGCAGAGTAAAGGATACGCCACTTTGTGATGTCACATCCTGTGAAGCCATTTCCAGGTCAAGGTCAAGATCTTCAACACCTCCTCTCCTGGGAGTTCATGTGCCCTGTTTGAGGTATAATTTGGATATACCCCAAATTAGCTGTTTCAGGTCAGCTCAGGGACAACTGAAACAATGCAAAACTCGCCTGGAATGTCAAGAGTAATAAAATATATATCTCTCTCCCAGAATTTTGAGAGTGTTTTGGGGAGTCTAGGAGTGGGGAAGGAATGAGAGGAAGCCAGCTGGCTATCTGCTGATAGTCAGGTAGACCTGGCTTCCATGCATAGGCCCTTTATAATTTAAAAGAGAAATGACTGAACTGGCCCTGACATTTCTGCATCATCATCATCCCTGCTGGAGATTTCTCTGTGCCACCACCGGAGGGAGCAGAGCCTACCCCTTCAGCACAAAATGGCATCTGGTGAGCTGCTGCACTTGCACTAGGCTTCGCTGTCATAGTTGCCATTTACACCTCTTCCTCTAGGGGAGTAATGGGCAACTGAGTAGGGTCACATCAATATAACAGTATACAGCATGGGTGGCCAACGGTAGCTCTCCAGATGTTTTTTGCCTACAACTCCCATCAGCCCCAGCCATCCTGGCTGGGGCTGATGGGAGTTGTAGGCAATAAACATCTGGAGAGCTGCTGTTGGCTACCCCTGGTATACAGTGCTCTTTTTTTGTAGAAAAAGCCCAGCAGGAACTCACTTGCATATTAGGCCACAGCCCCTGGCATCACCATTATTCCACACAGGGCTCTTTTGTAGAAAGCACCCAGCAAAGGCATATTTGCATATTAGGCCACACCCCGATATCACCATAGTTTAACACAGGGCTTTTTTGCAGAAAAAGCCCACCCAGCAGGAACTCACTTGCGTATTAGGCCACACACCCTGATATCACCATAGTTTCATAGGAACACATTTGCATATTAGGCCACACCCCTAGTGCCAAGCCTGCTAGGACTGTGTCCCTGTGCGTTCCTGCTAAAAAAAAAAAAGCCCTGACAATATGACAATATATTTAGCAGGCCCCCTGAATTCTCAGTGTTCATTTTAAATAAAAGATGCTAGCTCCTTCCTCTTGCGGAGGTATTCCATTTCATTGTGGCAACAGAACACACTAGAGATACTTTTATTTATTTATTTTTAGAGGAAGCTGGGAATTCAGAGAACTTAGCACACATATTGTTGTATTGATATAATCAGGGGTTGAATTTTATCAGGAGCTCCTTTGCATATTAGGCCACACCCCCGATGTAGCCAATCCTCCAAGAGCTTACAAAAAAGAGCCTTGTAAGCTCTTGGAGGATTGGCTGCATCAGGGAGGTGTGGCTTAATATGCAGAGGAGCTCCTGCTAGAATTCCACCCCTGGATATAATATTATTACATCACCATTTTTTAAAAAAATGAAAAGCCCTCAAGTGCAGGGGAGGTAACATCCACTGCAACAGCTAAGGCTTACTGGAGACCAGGAACCTGCCAGTCCACCCATTCTCTTCCAGCAGTGGGGGAGGACCTGATGCCAGTGTGAGGTTGAAACTTTCAGTGAGAACGATGCTGGCATGGTTTTGATTTTCTGGACACCCCACCCCTCAGAAAAAAATTACCCAAGAAAAATGCCCAAACGGCTAACAACACTTCCAAACAATCAGGGTAACAACAACAGTGTCCTGCCCTAGATCTGGATCCAAAAATTATTATGAAAATTTTGGAACTGCACAACCCCAATCCCCCCACGACCAGTTTCACAGCTTGCAGCACTTCTCCACTTTTTTTTTCTCCTCCAGATGTGACTTCAGACCTTCACTACTTCTCCACTCTGTCCTCTTGGCACGGTTCATGATGAAGAGGAAAAAGGATTGCTCTGGGCTGTCTGGAATCTCTGTTGCAGGACAATTTCACGGAGATCTATATTAGCAACCAGACTATGCCAGAAAAAGCACTGTGATTCGGTAGCAGGCGTTGTTATCCATACGGTCCTCTTTTCTCCACTCGCATTTATCAGGGAAAGCCCCCTGTTCTCTACAACCTGATAAATTATGGTCCCTCTTCATTCTCAGTTTTTAGCTTCTGTAAAGAGGCTGGGAATGACTTTAGTATGATTTGTTAAAGTTTTTGCTGGGTGCCCTTTCCCTCTCTGAGCAGTTTTGCATGCGAACACTTACAGTAGATGCTTAAGAGACAATATATATATATAGCGCCAAGGCTGATGGTGCAAGATACAGTCAAAATATATTTTATTTCTCAGTTAAAATTCCCCCAACTCCCTATATGTTTCACCAAAAGGCATTTTCAGGAAATCTGTAATATATGATACATCATTACTTTAGTAGAGTTGCCAAGTCCAATTCAAGAAATATCTGGGGACTTTGGAGGTGGAGCCAGGATTGAGATTGTGGTAAGCACAACTGAACTCCAAAGAGAATTCTGGCCATCATATTTAAAGGGACTGCACACCTTTTAAATACCTTCCCTCCATTAGAAATAATTAAGGATAGGGGCACCTTCTTTTGGAGCTCATATAATTGGACTCCCTAGACCAATCTTCTTGGAAGTTGGTGAGTCTTTTGAGGAGAGGCAGCAGATAGTATGCTGAAAATGTGGTGCCTCCACCTCAAAAAAACAGTTCCCCCAGAGTCCCAGATACCCACAGACTAATTCTCCATTATACCCTATGGGAATTGGTCTCCATAGGGAATGAATGCGCAGCAGACATTCCCCCCCTTGCTTTCTGATGACCCAGAAGTGGGGGGGGGCCCTCCAAACCTGGGGATTGGCAGCCCTACTTTACTGAGTTTACAGAAATAATGGTTATTTAGTTGAAATTTTATATATAGAAAGCATTGCCTTAAAAGTCAAATTACAGGTTGTACAATAAAATATCAATCATGTACAAAACTCCTAGACTTTATTCTGCCCTTGAAATTGAACAATGGTATATGGAGGAAAGTGGGGGAGCCTGCTGGTAAGAGATGAAAAGGAAGTATTGCAGAAGACTATTTTTGTTACTGCAGGGCTGATTTCGCACTGACCTTTTACTGGCGCGACCACCCTCCTCACGCCGGCGGATCTGCAGGGATTTCGCACCAGAAGCGCCGGCGCAGCCAAAAGAGCCGGCAACTTCCGTCGCGAAACCCGCTCAAACGGAAACCGCCAAGAAGCAGGAAAACGTTTGAGCGGGTTTCGCGACGGAAGTTGCCGGCTCTTTTGGCTGCGCCGGCGCTTCTGGTGCGAAATCCCTGCAGATCCGCCGGCGTGAGGAGGGTGGTCGCGCCAGTAAAAGGTCAGTGCGAAATCAGCCCAGATGTTATTTCTTTATACACAAACATTCCACAAGATGAAGCTCTGGCCATCTTTTATGCCATTTGGCTGAGTTTTTTTTTTTCTTTGAGAAGGAATTTTTTCCAGTTTCAAGGACACTTCTTCTGGCAAATTTCAGGCACAGCCATAAAGTTTAAATTTGTCCTAGAATTAGCAAATTTATTCATGGACAGATTAGAAAATACCTTCATTCTGCAGAGGGGGAGGAAAGGAGGAGGAGGAGGAGAAGAAGAATTGGATTTATACCCCACCCTTCACTTGGAGTCTCAGAAGGGCTTACAATCTCTTTCCCTTCCTCTCCCCACAACAGGCACCCTGTGAGATAGGTGGGGCTGAGAGAGCTCTGAGAGAACTGTGACTGACCCAAGGCCATCCCAGCAGCTGCATGTGGAGGAGTGGGGAATCAAACCCGGTTCTCCAGAGTCTAACGCACTGCTCTGAACCACTACACCAAACTTGCTCTCTAATATCTGTTGGGACAGCATCATCTCATACAAAAGGAACTTGGATGATATTTTTCTCATTTGGAAATATTCAGAGGAGCTCCTTATCCAGGTTGGTCAATATATTAATACTATGTATTATAGTTTTAAATTTGAAACAGTATATGACAGGTCTAGGATTAACTCTTTAGATGTTTTGATTAAAAAGGAAGCTATTGAATTACATAGTGATGTTTTCAGAAAAAACACAGATGCTAACTCTTTTTTAGCAGGTGATAGTTTCCATCCTTATCACCTGAAGAGGCAACCATGAACTTTTCCATTTCTCAAACCGGTTTGTGATTCATTTGGTTCAGGAGGTGGTAGAACAACCCTCTCATGAATTAGAGATGCCAAATTCATAGGAAGTCTTCAGCAGGGACTCCAAGTGTGGTGAATATTGAATTTGGGTTGTCCAAGTTATAGCCCACCAAAGCAGGTGCCCCAGGAAAGCTCAGCTCTAGCTTCAGGTTCAGTCCCTGAAACCACAGCAAGGCAGGGCCTTAGTTAAGGAGGGCCCAGGGGGCCAGGCTGCTCTCTGTAAACTCCCCTTTCCTCTGTAAGGCCCCTCCATTACCAGGCTATCCACTGGCAAGTGGCTATTCCCCACCCCCACCCCCCACACAAGAGAGTACAAGAGAGAGTGACAGCAAGCGACAGAGAGATAGAGCATGGGAGAGTGAGAGGAGGCAGCAACAGCAAAAGAGAGAGAGAGTAACAGAGAGAGAGAGAGAACGAGAGAGCAACAACAAGTGAGAAAGCAGAGAGTGACAGAGACAGTGAGAGAGAAAGCATGAGAGGAGAGAACAACAGCAAAAGTGAGCGAGAGAGTGACAGTGAGAGAGAGAGAGCAGGAAGCAAAGCAACAAAGAGAGAACAGGAGAGAGAGCAACAGTGAGTGAGAGAGAGAGCACAAGACAGAGTGACAGCAAAAGCAACAGTGATGCAGAGTGTGACAATGAGTCAGAAAGCACAAGAGAGAGAGTAACAGCAAGAGTGACAGAGAGAGAGAGTGCATGAGAGAGTGACAGAGAGAGCGCACAAGAGAGAGAGAGCTAGGACCGAGTGGCTGGCCACTGGAAGAAGCAGCCAAGCCCCATGCCCCCCCCCCCCCAATTATCCTCTGGGCCCCCCACCCAAAACATTCTGCCTTATGGGTCTGCAGCAAGGAACACCTTCCTAGTCAGAAGAGGTGTTTGAAAAATTGTCCCACTGTGTGGGGAAGAAAGGAGTCTGTCAAAGTATCCCCTAAATCAGCCATACAGCAAACAATTCTGCTCTCACAAAGTAATATACTGGTATATAATCTGCTCCCATAGAGCAGAATGGGATCTCCATGGTTGGCTTCCAGAGCTGCCAATCAAGCAATGAGCAACTGCTTTGGGTATTTCTAGGGCTCTCCACAAGTTCATCCCCAGTGTTGCCTAGGAATTGATTGAATTGGCACCAGGAGAAACAACCACAAAAATGAGCTACACAAACATCAATGGGGGGAAAAAAAGGAAGAATGTGCTCTCAACAGAAAGAACTAGGAAGTCTAACATGAATATGAACCCTAGGCCCAATTCCTGAGTTTTGTTTCTTTGTCTTGTCCATGCAACTCATAGGCAGTGTGCATAGATTTGTCAGAGGGAACTTTATCAGGGTTTGGCTCTTAATTCTCAAAAGCTTTTGCAAAAACGTTCACAGCATCTTCCTCAGCATCATCCAGAAAGCTGTGCAGCATGCAGGAGAGAGCTACAGAAGAATTACCTCCACCAAACAGAGAGCGCAACACAGGTATGAAATCAAGAAACGTTCCTCCTACATATTTGCACACCCTATTCAGTAGTGTCTCTACAAATTCACTATTGATTTGGCTGGCTATTCTGGTCTTCTTGATAGCTGAACTCAACACAGGAACAGGTTTGCCGCTTTGTTTAGCAAGTCGATGGAGGGAAATTTCATCCAAACCAAACGTCATGCTAAAATTTCTCATCGTTTTCTCCAAGAAGGGAATATTGCAAACAAGGAAGAGACCTGGGACTGGAACAGCCCTAGTAGAAGAAGACACAAGGGCTACTTTCCCTACAAGGGCCTTCATAGCAGCTTTCTTCTTTTTTAGCATTTCTTTTGAGAAATTTGACAATCCTGTGATTAATGCATATCTCTTGATCTCATCCAGTTCATTTCCCATGACCTCTAGCAGAAACTGGAAATCATACCTATTCCAATAATGACTGGAGACAAGAAAAACTCTCGGGTGAGATTCCCCTGCCTTTACCAAATTATCACAGCAGTATCTCCTTATCTTCTCAAGGGTTCTTTCCTCACTGAAGGCTTCCTTCCTTCTTTCGGCCTTCCTTCTTTCAGGCTCTATGTCGTTATCCAGTTTAGTGCGCACATAGTAGAATTTCTTATTCATTTTATGGATTTCTTGGGCAAGCAGAACGTCGTTCTCTGTGAAGCGAACCGAGGCAACGATGATGAAAAAGTCATACTCTGAAAAATGTACCATCTGCAAATATCTATTTGCTTCAAATTCATGCGTCCCAATTCCTGGAAGATCCCAAATTATTACGTTTGGGAACGTGGAATGTGGATATCCCTTTGACTCCATGGTTGTTTGTATTACCCCAGTCTCAGCTGCACCTTCATCATTGTCTGTCATTCCTCGTAGGGCGTTAACAAGCGATGATTTACCAGCACCTGTTACCCCTGTGACGGCAATGTCAAGCCTGGCATTTGTTAATGAATTCAAGTCCCGAGCAGTTCGGTCTATCAGTCTGGAGACATCATTATTCTCTGCCTCCAAAGCTGCCTTCAGCTCTTCCACTTGCTTGCCTACATCTTCTGTTGAGGCACCAGAACCCATGGTGTTTCTCCTTAGTTGCTGATTGGATAAAGAAAAGAAAGGGTGATGGTTAACTCAGTGCCAAGTAACCTTCTAACAACTCTTTCTTTTGACAGTCTGGATTTAGCTGGGGGGGGGGACATGATCCATTGACGACATTCCTTCATAAAAAGACAACAATACCCACATCAGGTATTTGTAATGGGGAAACATATGGAAGGGTTTGTTTATTTACTTAATTTATACCCTACCCTTATCCCTGGTGGAGACACAATGTGGCTTAAATCTTTCTCCTCTCGTGCGTTGTACCCTCACAATACTCCTGTGAGAGAGTGAATAGGCCAAAGTCACTCATTCAGTTTCCATGGCAGGATTCAAACCTGGGTTTCCCAGATCTTAGTCTGACATGCCAACATCTAAACCACATCAGCAAACTTAAAAAGCACTTCACAAGATTTAGTGATCTGTGCCAATAGTGCCACGCAATCAAAATCCCATTCTAGTAGTCACACCTACAGATGCAAAAGTCTTGGGGTGGGGGGAAGGGAGGATTCCTAATAGTAGCCAGAGTGTTTCTGTTGAGGGACCCGAACCCATGGTGTTTCTCCTTAGTTGCTGATTGGAGAAAGAAAAGAAAGGGAGATGGTTAACTCAGTGCCAAATAACCTTCTTACTTCTCTTTCTTTTGACAGTCTGGATTCATCTGTGTATGTGTGTGTTGTATGTGTGTGTGTGTGGGGGGGATGATCCATCGAAGACATTCCTTCGTACGAAGACAACAAAACCCACATCAGGTATTTATAATGGAGAAATATATTGAGTCATTTGCTTATGTATTTACTTCATTTATACCCCACCCTTCCTCGCAGTGGAGACACAATGGCCAAAAACAGATGGCCGGCTCAAGGCAGCATCGCTCCGCCCCAGAAAAGAGGCGGCCAGAAAGGGGGCAACCAGGAGCAATGTTCCCTCTAAGCTGCAGAGTCTTGTGAGTAAAAATTCTAAAAATCAAAGTTGTGAGATACTGCATAAATTATTGTGCTCTGGGGTCATCCTTCCTGAGCAAAGACAAAAATGTGTGAGCCGGAGGCTTAAAAACTGTGAGCTAGCTCATGCTAACTCAACTTAGAGGGAACACTGGCCAGGAGCCTCCAGACAACATGGGGCCTTCCCCCAGAACAGGGATGGGCTGTGTGTGCCCTGGAGAAGCTTCAAGAGCACTCTTGCACCCGTCAGCCACTCCCCAGGCACTTCAGAGCCACCTCAGAATTTAGGTACAACTTTGACAGTGATGCCTTTCTGAGGTGGTTTCGATCCAGCCCCGGATGGGCTGTGTGCAGGATTGGGACAGCAGGCAGATGTGTGCATGTGTATGCCTTTTTTGATCCGCCTGCCTCCCATCCCTGGGGTGGCTTAAACTGCCCATCTGTTATCAGCAAATGTGTCTTAAATCTTAGTACCTGGTGGATTTTTGGAGCATCACAGATGCTTCAGAGGACGAGATAGTGATGAGTGTGTGGCAGGGCCCAGATGTGTGCATGTAAACACACCTCTTAAATCTGTATGTGAGGGGTGCCTGTGTTGGTCCAGATTGGGTGTCTGTACCCAGCCAAGGTCACCCATCCAGTTTCTACGGAAGAGCAGGATTCAAACCTGGACCTCCCAGATCTTAATCTGACACACCAACAGCTACGACACGTCAAATCTCTTAAAGAACACATCACAACATTTAGTGCTCTGTGACGGTAGTGTCATACAATCAAAATCACGTCCTAGTAGCCACATCTTCAGATGCAAGAATCAAGAGAAGAAAGGAAACATTCATTGAAAGCCCATAGTGTCCCCCCCCCCGCCATTTTTTCCTTAAATGTTTTTAATGAAAAAATTGTTTAATGGGTGAAGTACGGGGGGGGGGGGGGAGGGACCCACCTTCCTTTGAAATAGTTATTCCTGTTAGAATGGGTGAGAATGCTTCTTAAGGCAATTTTTTTTTGCACTCAAAATGTGTAACATGAAAACATCTTATCCCCCGTATATTTTTTTTTTTTTTAGAAAAACTGGGAAATTTTGAGAATTTCTAAAAAAGCTTCTCTTTTTGAATAAGAAAAACCTTGTTTTGCAAAGCTTTTTTTCCCAGTCCTTTATGGATGGCATAAGTCTGAGTTTTTATTGGGGGGAAATCATATATTGTAGATTTATATAACCTTTTCAAATTTTTTTTTTAAAAAACGTAAATAATTCTGGCCACAATTAATATGTCTCAAGATATTACATTATTAAAGCGTGCACTAAAGATGCTGATACTCTACTCCTTCCTGATGTATCTCCATGGCAAAGTTTCTGTCCAAACAATATACTTGCTTTTGTTTAACACAGTACTTGTTTTCTATCTTTGACTTTTATTTCCTCAAAATCTCCCAGATGGCAAAAATGAAAGATACATGCTCTATGGTAGCTCAAGGTATAGCAGGTTCCCAGTCTTTCTCAAGCATTGCATGCGTTTGCAATTTTTTCAAATAAAATATGAACATATTTATAGTGATAAATTCAATAAGCCGTGATGAACAGTGCAATGGTATGTGGGAAGTTATAAATGATGCTGTAATTATTTAAATTTTTCAGTGTGCATAGTGCTGGCCTGGAGGGAGGGAGGGAGGAGAAATTCTCTCGCTGTTGCAGACTCTGAAGGATTATTCCTCCAGAGCACATCTCTCTTCCAACAGCTTACTTCTCTCTCTCCCCCCCCCCCCCCGTTTTCCTTTTATTGGAAAAAAAAAGTCATTTTAGAAAATGGCAGTCATATAAGGGATAGAAGGAAGAGATCATTGCAGCATGGGGAAAAATGAATCGTATGAGACAACACAGGTGAATTGTGAACGGCCCCTCCTTCTCCTTTGAACCTGGACAAGACACCTTCGCCCTGAAGCACCCCCCGCCCCCTGGATTTATCTTCCTTTGTTGCGTATGTGGAGTAATGATAATATTACCATGTTCCTACCTTGCTCATTGGACCCTGTTAGGACTGAGCTAGGAGAGGGACAGTGGCTCAGTGGTAGAGCATCTGCTTGGGAAGCAGAAGGTCCCAGGTTCAATCCCTGGCATCTCCAAAAAAGGGTCCAGGCAAATAGGTATGAAAAGCCTCAGCTTGAGACCCTGGAAAGCCGCTGCCAGTCTGAGAAGACAATACTGACTTGGATGGACCGAGGGTCTGATTCAGTATAAGGCAGCTTCATATGTTCATATATGTTCAGTGGGCAGTAGGATCCAAATCCCTGCTGCCCTGCTCCAATCAGGGCCCCCCTGCTGGTTCAAATGGTCCAATGGCATCCTAGTGTGGGAACCGTGAAGTGTATTTAGTTGGAACCGTTGGCCCAGTTCAGCAGTCTTCTTTAGTTACTGGTTACTAAGCTGTAACGCAATAAAGAGCTATGATCATTGCTACTCCATCTCCTCTATGCATTGAACCCACTATATTATATCCTTCATGGCCAATGTGCTCCCCCTTGTAATCAATAAAATTTTAGGTATGGATTCTAAATTTTAGAGCTACATAAGAGATCCAGATTTTGTTCTTATGTATGGATTTTAAATGTTAAATCTTAAAGATTTATATTTAGATCAATTTTATTCTTAAATGTTTTTATTGAAGAGTTTTTGCTTTTGACTTGTACTGGTCATTGACCGAATACATTGATTGATTGATCGCTGGCCGATAGAACTGAATGGAGAACACGTTTGCCCTGAATTCCTAATGCAAAAAAATGTAAGAGCTCCCTCGCACTCCATGCGCTGAATCCTATGGAGCTCTCCTATAGAACACGGCATTTTAAAAGGAGTGAAATCATACGCAGGACCGAGGGGCGCTTCTCTGTCTCAAAAGTCCTTGGCAAGTCTAGAGTAACAAGTCAGGCAGGATTTCTGAACTTGTTGTGAAGATACACCAGCAGCAAAATGTATCTAAATAGTAACATTTTCTGCCAAAGATATAAATAAACAGATACAGCAGCTGCTGCTACGCTGTGAAACCTGAGAAGAAGTTTTAAGATCTGGAGCGCTTTGCTTACCTTTGATCACCAAGGGCTGTTTTGAAAAGCCGAAGAATCAGCAGCCAGCCGTTCTTTGGTTCAACGCCTTTTCCTCCCCTGCTGCCCCAAACTCCCTCTCCTTTTTTTCCTGCCTTCCTGTATAAGAGGCTGTAGTGAAAACGAAAGCAAGCTGGAGGTTCAGAAAGTTACGCTCAACTGAGTGACACAGGGGTGTGATTTCCCATAAACTGCTGAATTTGTCAACCATGGTGCTTATCTGCCACAACTGCCTTTGCTCCCAACGCTATTGCTATTGCGGTAGGTAAAGATTTGAAAGAAGAAACAGGTTTTCAAGAAACAGGGCAATTAATAGAAACTGTAGATACAATGTCCACACCCACACATTGTTCCTGATCTGCTGGCCGTTTGTGACAGAAAAAGTATCCTTTAGATTAGTTCTCTTTCTGTTCTTTGGACTGCAACCTGAATCTGAACTGGATCTAATTGAATAAATGTAAGTTTTTACTTTTTGCAATACACGTCTTGGGAGATTTATTTACAGTACTTCAGTATCACACTTCTATGACTGGGCAAACTCTGCTATATTAACCACATATCTCAATAAAAATTCCACTTCTTGAATTTCAGCCGCGATGACATCTCTCCCCTTCCCCCTTTCCATCACTACAGTGAATTTGGATCACTGAATCCATGGTGAATCTGGTCAGACAATACAAGAGATTAGGTTTCGTTTTCTCATAAATGTTTTGACCAGCAAGGTTCCGGTTCTCAATGTTTTGACAGACTCAGGAACAGATATTTGTTCAGTAACTATGGCAACTGTGACCCTGCAAGGCAGATCCAGGAGGTGACAAAGGAAGAAATGTGATTTGTTATTTATGGGAAATCCTCTCACTCCAAAGAAGCAGATAAGAGTAAATTCTAAAAATCAAAAGAACAAAGTAGGAAACTTACATTCTGAATAAAACTTTGTTGGTCTGAAAGGTGACACTTGACTCTTACTTTGTTCTATTGCTTCAGACCAACACAGCTGCCCACTTGGATCTTTCTAAAAAATCAAAGTTTGTTTTTTATTCTGTTTAGGACTTCAGAGTCTGATGCTGGAAATACAGGAAGGTACTGAATTGCATACTGATGTTTTCATAAAAACCATGGGTGCTAACACCTTTTTTTTAGCAGGTTTCCATCCTTATCACCTGAAGAGGAAGCCAGGAACTTTTCCATTTCCCAAACTGGTTTGTGGTTCATTTGGTTCAGGAGGTGGTAGAACAGCCCCCTCATGAGTTAGAGATGTCAAGCTCACAGGGAGCCTTCAGCAGGCTCTCCTCCACCTGCCCTCCGAGTTTGGAGAAGATTGGATTTGAGTTGCTCCCCAAAGTTATAACTCCCCAAAGCAGGAGCCCCCAGGAAAGCTCAGCTCTATTTATTTATTTAATTTATATCCCGCCCTGCCAAAGGCAGGCTCAGGGCGGCTCACACATTAAGGGGTCACACAATCGCGTTAGTGTGACCAAATAAGATAAAACAGCAATAAAAACACAAAACATAAAAAGAATTGCTAAAATATCTACATGTGCTAATATCATGGTTTCAGACAGCGATTAAATTCTAGTGGGGGTTAGTTGTTCTAAGAGGTCCCAGGATCACCGCAGCATTACGAGGTAGACCGTTGGTAGCATTTTTATGGGCCAGTCCCATTGCAGCAGGTGTTACTCTAGTTTCAGGTTCAGTCCCTGAAACCTCAGCAAGGAACACCTTCCCAGCCAGGAAAGGTATTTTAGAAAATGTCCCACTGTGTGTGTATTGGAGGGGGAAGGAGTTTCTCAAAGTATCCCCTAAATCAGCCATGAAGCAAATAATTCTAATGCTCTCACAACAACTCCTTTTTTCATGCTGCAAAAGGAAAACAGCTGAGTCAAGGTGTGGTATTATACTGGTGTATAATCTGCTCCCAAAAAGCAGAACGGGATCTCCATGGTTGGCCCCACAGAGCTGCCAATCAAGCTACGAGCAACTGCTTTGGGTGTTGCTAGGGTTCTCCACAAGTCCGCCTCCAGCATTGCCTAGGAACTGATTAAATTGGCACCAGGCTATCTGGAGAACGAACTGCAAAAATGAACTACCTGAACTTCTACGGGGAAAAAGGCTGTTCATTTTTGGGTTCACGAACGATGTGATCAAATGCACTAGCGCAAAATGAACTGTGAACCACCATAGATCATGTTGAAACCGTGGTTCATTTTTTTGGTTTGTGACTATCCCGATACAAATGTTGGCCTTGCATAGATACAATTTTTAAAGAAAAGTTGGAGGGGAGGGAGGGAATCCATTTACTCATTTCTCACCATCACCACTTTGGCTTTTTTGGAGTCTCACTGTTCCTCAGTCTGTAAACCGTAAACTCCTTTCTCTATTTCCAAAAAAATGAAGACCAACCTCTCCAGTCCCTCCTCTTCCCCAGTGCTAGTGTTGTCAATTCCAGATTGAGACATTCCTGACATTTTAGGCAGTGAATCCTGTGGAGGGTAGGAGGGAAGAGATCTTTGCTGGCTATAGCCCCGTAGAGCTCACCTTTAAATACTGCCATTTTCTCTGGAGAACTGATCTCTGTAGTCTGGAAATGAGTTGTGATTCCAGGAGAAACTCTACAAGGCAGGACAGGGAGGGATGTGTTGGGGAAGTGTTGCTTGTGTGGTATATGCAAGAAGGTACAGATTCACATAAGTTAGAAAACTTTGGAGGAATGAACCCCCTGACAGTTGTAAAATGATTGGAAGAAGAAGAAGATATTGGATTTATATCCGGCCCTCCACTCCAAAGAGTCTCAGAGCGGCTCACAATCTCCTTTATCTCCCTCCCCCACAACAGACACCCTGTGAGGTGAGTGGGGCTGGAGAGGGCTCTCACAGCAGCTGCCCTTTCAAGGACAACCTCTGCCAGAGCTATGGCTGACCCAAAGCCATGCTAGCAGGTGCAAGTGGAGGAGTGGGGAATCGAACCCGGCTCTCCCAGATAAGAGTCCGCACACTTAACCACTACACCAAACTGGCTCTAAGGCCAGTTCATGGCTTAGCCCGTCTCTTGCCCAGATTGTCTAAGCCTGTTCATGGCTTAGCCCGTCTCTTGCCCAGCCCTCTCCCAGGTCCCACTTCAGAGGGAGCCTGGAAGAGGCTGCCTCCTTTCTTACGAAGAAAGAAGGAGGCGGCCTCTTCCCGGCTTCCTCTGAAGGGGTCGGCGTAAGTGGGGGTGGGAAGGGGGAGCTCTCCCCTAGCCCCTGCGGCAAGATGGCACCCCAGACGGCCGCCTACCTTACTGACTCCCACCCACCAGCCCTGGGCGTGAGCAGGTATCTCCTCCACATGGGTATGAACCCTAGGCCAAGTTCTTGAGTTCTGTTCTTTGTCTTGGTCCATGCAGTGTGCATACATTCGCCAGAGGGGAACTTTACCAGGGGTGGGCTCTTACTTCGCCAAAGCTTCTGCCAAAACGTTCACAGCATCTTCCTCAGCATCATCCAGAAACCTGTCCAGCATGCGGGAGACAGCCACAGGAGAATTACCTCCACCAAACCAAAAGCGCAACAGTGGTAGAAAATCCATAAATGCTCTATCTATATTCTTGCACTCCCTCTTCATTCGGACCTCTATAAATTCACAGTTGATCTGGCTGGCTATTCTGGTCTTCTTGATAGCTGAACTCAACACAGGAACAGGTTTGTCAACTTGTTTTGCAAGTCGACGGAGGGAATTTTCATCCAAGCCAAAGACTGTACTGAAATGTCTCATCATATTCTCCAAGAAGGGAATATTGCAAACAACGAAGAGATCAGGGAATGGAGTGTCCCGAGTATCAGAAGACACAAGGGCTACTTTCCATAGAAGGACCTCCATATAAGCCTTCTTCTTTTTCAGGATTTCTTTTGAGTCATTTGAGAATGCTGTGACCAATGTATATCTCTTGATTTCATCCAGGTCATTTTTCAAGACCTTTAGGAGAACCTGGAAATCAAACTTCATCCTGTAATGACTGGAGAGAAGAAAAACTTTGTGATGAGATTCTCCTGCATTTGCCAAATAATCCCTGCAATGTTCCCTTATCTTCTCAAGGGTTTTTCCCTCAGTGAAGTTTTCCTTCCGTATTTTCGCCGTTCGTCTTTCAGACCGCATTTGAATATCCAGTTTACTGAGCACATAGTAAAATTTCTTATTCATTTTTTTAATTTCTTGGGCCAACAGAATATTGTTTGCTTTGAAGCAAGCAGAGGCAACGATGATGAAAAAATCATACTTCATAAAATTTACCCTCTCTAAGTATTCCTGTACTTTAAATTCCCGCTTCCTGGAAGATCCCATATTGTAACATTTGGGAATCCGGGATATGCATATTGTGTTGGTTCCATGGTTGTTTGTGTTACCCCAGTCTCAGCTGCACCTTCTTCATAATCTGTCATTCCTCTCAGGGCGTTCACAAATGATGATTTACCAGAACCCATCTCCCCTGTGATGGCAATGTCAAGTCTGGCATTTGTTAATGAACCTAAGTCCTGAGCAGTTTGATCTATCAGTCTGGAGACATCATTATTCTCTGCCTCCAAAGCTGCCTTCAGCTCTTCCACTTGCTTGCTTACATCTTCTGTTGAGGCACCCGAACCCATGATGTTTCTCCTTTGTTGCTGATCAGAGAAAGAAAAGAAAGGGAGATGGTTAACTCAGTGCCAAGTAACCTTCAAGCACAGGGGTCCCCAACCCCTGGGCACCAGACTGGTACTGGTCCATGACCCGTCAGCAACCGGGCCACCAGCCTCGTTGCCCCCCCCCCCGTGGCACCCCACAGCCTCCCCACCTCCCCCTTTCTCCGTTTTTATGATGTTAAGCTGGGGAAAGCACCTTTCAGGCTCTTTACAAGCTCACACACACACCGTGGCAGCAGCGACAAGTGACCGCTGAAGAAGCGGCAGTACCCTTGCCTGCAGAGGCAAGGGCAGCGCCGCTTCTTCAGCAGATTGCTCACTGCCGTGGTTTCCCCCACGGTTCAGCTGATTGCTCTGTGTGTGCATGTGTGAGTGAGCTTTTAATGAGCCTGGAAGGCACTTTCCCCGGCTTAACATCCTAAAAACGGAGGCAGGAGGCGCACGGGGGTGGGGTGGGGAGGCTGTGCGGCACAGGGGCAGGGAAGCCAAATTCAGTTCCCCCACCTTGCCGGTCTTGGGACCATGGTGGGCGGGCCAGCCGGTCCCTGGTGTCAAAAAGGTTGGGGACCACTGTTCTAGCAGCTCTTTCTTTTGTTAGCCTGGATTTAGCCGTATGGGGGGAAATGATCCACTGAAGACATTCCTTCGTAAGAAGACAACAAAACCCATATTAAGTATTTGTAATAGGGAAATATATGGAGGGGTTTGTTTATTTATTTCCTTCATTTATACCCTACCCTTCTCCCCAGTGGAGACACAAAGCGGCTTAAATCTTTCTCCTCTCCTATCTTGTATCCTCACAAACCCCCAGTAAGATGGTTAGGCTGAGAGACCAGGGATGGGTACAGATGGGCATCTGGTGGAGGCAGCCTCCCAGTCAGGAAAAAGCCAACATAGTTTGAGGTGCTCCAAGGCACTTAGACAGTGCATGCCTGGTTGCTGGAAGAGGGATGGGCTGCACACATTCAAGAGGAGCGGTCACACCACAAATGCTTGGGAAGCGCTTTTATGCTATGCCTTGGCTGCTCAGATGCCTGGGAAAGGTAACAGGGAAGTGATTTTCCACCGGTTAGTGCCTGGTGGCTTTTTGGAGCATCACAGATGCATCGAAGGATAAGGTAGGGATGTGTGTGTGGCGGGCCACAGATGTGTGCATGTCAGCAAAAAAGGAAAGGTTCCCTGTGCAAGCACCAGTCATTTCTGACTCTAGGATGACATTACTCTCACAACATTTTCACGGCAGATTTTTTACGGTGTGGTTTGCCATTGCCTTCCCCAGTCATCTACGCTTTCCCCCAACAAGCTGGGTCCCCATTTCACCAACCTCAGAAGGATGGAAGGCTGAGTCAACCTTGAGCCAGCTACCTGAAAACCCAGCTCCTGCCGGGGCTCAAACTCAGGTCGTGAGCAGAGCTTAGGATTGCAGTACTGCAGCTTTAACACTCTGCGCCACGGGGTGCACGTAAACACACCTTTTAAATATGTATGTGGGTGGTGCCTGTGTTGGCCCAGATTGGGTGTCTGTACCCAGCCAAGGTCACCCATTCAGTTTCTATGGAAGAGCAGGATTCAAACCTGAATCTCATAGTTCTTAGTCTGACACAGCAAGAGCTACACCATGTCAATTCTCTTTAGGGTTGCCAATCCCCTGGTGAGGGCAGGGGATCCCCCGGTTTGGAGGCCCTCCCCGGCTTCAGGGTCGTCAGAAAGCGGGAGGAGGGGAGGGAAATGTCTTCTGGGAACTCTGTTATTCCCTATGGAGATTTATTCCCATAGAAAATCATGGAGAATTGATCTGCAGGTATCTGGGACTCTGGGGGAGATATTTTTTGGGGTAGAGGCACCAAATTTTCAGCATAGCATCTAGTGCCTCTCTCCAAAATACCCCCCAAGTTTCAAAAGGATTGGACCAGGGGGTCCAATTCTATGAGCCCCAAAAGAAGGTGCCCCTATCTTTCATTATTTCCTATGGAAGGAAGGAATTGAAAAGGTGTGCCGTCCCTTTAAATGTGATGGCCAGAACTTCCTTTGGAGTTCAATTATGCTTGTCACAGCCTTGATCTTGGCTCCACCCCTAATGTCTCCTGGCTCCACCCCCAAAGTCCCCAGATATTTCTTGAATTGGACTTTGCAACCCTAATTCTCTTTAAAAACACATCACAACAGTTATTGGTCTGTGACTGTAGTGTCATACAATCATAATCACATCCTAGTAGTCACATCTACAGATCTAAAATCCCAGAGGGGAAAGGAAACTTTCATTTAAAAAAACCCATGATGCGCCCCCCCCTCCATTTTTATCCTTAGACGTTTAATGAAAAAATTGTGAAATGGGTGAAGTACAGGGGAGAAAAAAAACCCACATTCCTTTGAAATAGTTATTTTTGTTAGAATGAGCAAAATGCTTCTAAAGGCAATGTTTTTTGCACCCAAAATATGTAACATGAAAACATCTGATTTCCCTCCCCCCATTTTTCTGATAGAACAACTGGGAAATTTTGAGAAGCCCTAAAAAAACTTCTCTTTTTGAATAAGAAAAACCTTGTCTTACGAAGCTTTTTATTCAGTCCTTATGGATAGTGGAAAGAGTGGAAAGAGTCTAATATTGTATATGTATATTGTATATGTACACAACCTTTTAAACGTTTTTTTTAAAATATATATATATATTTTTAAAAAATAATTCTGGTCACAATGAATAGGCTAGAATGTGTCTCATAGAATCATAGAGTTGGAAGGCACCTCCAGGGTCATCTAGTCCAACCCCCTGCACAATGCAGGAAACTCACAAATGCCTCCCCCTAATATTACATGATATTACATTAGTAAAGAGTGCACTATTTTCAGTTCAGCTTAGAATCCAAAGATGCTGATACTCTACTCCTGCCTGATGTATCTCCATGGCAGAGTTTCTGTCCAAACAATATACTTTATTTTCGTTTACCACAGTATTTGTTTTCTACCTTCAACTTTTATTTCCTCAAAACCTCTCAGATGGCAAAAATTAAAGATACATGTGCTAAGGTAGCTCAAGGTACAGCAGGGTCCCAGTCTTTCTCAAGCACTGCACGCATTTGTGGTTTTTCAAATAAAATGTGAACATATCTATGCTGACAAATTCTATAAGCTATGACGAACAGTGCAATGGTATATGGGAAGTTATAAATGATGCTGTAATTATTTAACATTTGAAGTGTGAGTAGTGCTGCCCTGCAGGGAGGGTGGGAGAAGAAATTGCCTCGCTGTTGCGGATGCTGAAGAATTATTCTTCTTTTAAAAATAAAAAAATAAAATAATAAAAAGGAATTATTCCTCCAGAGCACATCTCTCGTCCAACAGCTTACTTCTTTGATACACCAGCAGCAAAGTAGTAACACTCCTTGCCAAAGGTATAAATAAACAGATACAGCAGCTGCTGCTACACTGAGACAAAGTTTTAAGATCTGAAGAACTTTGCTTACCTTTGAACAAAGCAGGAGTCAAGTGCATCTTTAAGACCAACCAAGTTTTATTCAGAACGTAAGCTTTCGTGAACTACAACTAGGAAATGCATGTCCTTTTGTGATTCACCTAGGTTTACAGGAACACCAATTGGAAGGGGGACTTTATTACCTTTTATGGCTATCCAGACCAAATGGCCAAGCCACACTGTTTCACCATGTGATCAGTCTGCACTCTTAATCAACAAACTGCTTGTATTTCAGCCCGCAATACCTGATCCCCTCACCTGATGAAGTGTGCTTAGAGAGCACACAAAAGGTTATGTTCTGAACAGGGCCGTAGCCAGAATTTTAAAGGTTGGGGGGGGGGCTTTTTAAAAAGTCCGGGGGTACCCTTTCCCATCCACTGCAGGGCTTGCCGCTTCTCAGAAGCTTTCTGGGGTAGGGGCAAAAGCTGGAGGCTCTGAAAGTGGCCAAGTCAAGGCAGAAAAACCTAAAACTTTGGGCTCAAGAAGGGAGTGCATCTTGCATGCAAGCAGGGGGTTTTCCTTCCACCTCCCTATCCCGCACCCCAGCGCTTTGCAGCCAGCAGCTCCATCTGTCCCCCTCCTGCCCTGGCCCATTCCACGTGGCTTCCTCTGCCTCCCGCTCCTCGACCTTCCTCCTCTCCACCTGCTGCTTTGGCTGCTGCAGTGCACCGTGCCCTGATCAGCTCTCCTGGTACTGGCTGCCGCTGATGGCGCTTTGCTGGCTCAGCCATAGCAAAAATAAAAAGCAGGCTGCACCCTGGAGGGCCCCCTGGGAGTTGGGGGGCCCTGACTGGAAGTCAGGGGGCAGTGCCCCCACAGGCCCCCCTGTGGCTACAGGCCTGGTTCTGAATAAAACTTGGTTGGTCTTAAAAGGCGAAACTTGACTTCTGCTTTGTTCATCTGCTTCAGACCAACACGGCTGCCCACTTGGATCTGTTTGCTTACCTTTGATCACCAAGGGCTGTTCCAAAAAGCTGAAGAATCAGTGGCCATCTGCTCTTTGGTTCAGCACCTTTTCTTCCCCATCTGCCCCAAACTCCCTCTCCTCTTTTTTTCTGCACTCCTATAGAAGAGGTTGTAGCGAAAAGGAAAGCAAGTTGGAGGTTCAGAAAGTTACACATGGGTGTGATTTCCCATAAACTGTTTGAGTTTTTGTTGGCTGCCGTGCTTATCTTCCACAGCTGCCTTCTACTCCCAACGCTATTGCTGTAGATAAAGATTTGAAAGCATGGGATGGAGAAAGCAGAGAAAGAAGCCCTTTTCTGCCTTTCTCACAATGCAAGAACTCGTCGACATTCAATGAAATTGCTGAGCAGTCGGGTTAAAATGGATAAAAGGAAGTCCTTCTCACCCAAAGGGTGATTAACATGTGGAATTCACTGCCGCAGGAGGTGGTGGCGACTACAAACATAGCCAGCTTCAAGAGGGGATTGGATAAAAATATGGAGCAGAGGTCCATCAGTGGCTATTAGCCACAGTGTGTGTGTATATTTGGCCACTGTATGCTACAGAGTGTTGGACTGGATGGGCCATTGGTCTGATCCAACATGGCTTCTCTTAAGTTCTTAAAGAAGAAACAGGTTTTCAAGAAACAGGCAATTAAAAGAAACTGTTGATACATTGTCCACTCCCACACATGGTGCCCGATCTGCTGGCCATTTGTGACAGAGAAAGTATTCTTTAGATTAGTTTTCTTCCTTTTCTTTTGACTTCAGGTGACTGAAGGTGAACTGGATCTAATTAAATAGATGTAAGTTTTTACCTTTTGCACTCAGTATCACACTTAGATGACTGGGAGACTCTGCTATATTAACCAGTTTAAAAGTTTTATTAAATTTTCATAAGGACAAGAACAAGGGGGGAGATGGATACAGAAAAGAAACAATAAGTAGACAAACAAAAAAGTAGTACATTCAGCACGTCAGTTGATCATTCACCATAAAAGGCCATAAGATATTTCCATATATTCAAAATAAAATCTCAATGATTATTATTATATAAATGTAAGTTCTCACTTAAACTTATCTAAATTGGTTCATATACTCAATATATATACACTAGTAAATATTGCATTTCACATCAATTAGTCTTAATCAGAAAATGTTAAATTTCCATAATGTCTTCCACTCATCTAAAGTAATATTATGACCTATGTTCTTGGCCCATTGTATCATACATTCTTTTATGGTCTCATCTTGCATTTTCATCTGCAGTAAATATAAATATAACTTCGCAATTAGTTTCTTCTGAGGCCCCAGAAATATTTTATCAAATGCATACTGTTCAGCACTAAAGCCTGTTGTTTTGTCTTTAACATTTCTAGGTTCTAATTGAGTTCTCAGCCACCAACTCATATTGATGTTCATGCTTCCAGCTCTTCCCTGGAAGCAACACACAATGTTTTGAACTGTGCCTCTAAAATGTCTTTGATTTGCAACGAAATAAGGGATATCAACACAGGATGTTCACAGTTCTCAGGCCCTTCTGCACTGGCCAGTTTGGTACAGTGGTGAAGTGCACAGACTGTAATCTGGGAGAACTGGGTTTGATTCCCCATGCACCTGCTGGGCGACCTTGGGTCAGTCACAGTTCTTGAAAGAGCTGTTCTGTCAAGAGTAATTCTCTCAGAGCTATCTCGGCTTGACCTACACCACAGGGTGTCTGTTGTGAGGAGGGGTCGGGAAGGAGATTGTAAACCACTATGAGACTCTGAGTGAAGGGCGAGGTATAAATCCAATTTCTTCCTCCTGCGCTTCTTCTCCTTCCCCTTCTCCTTTAATCCTGGTTCAACCCTGTCCCTGAACTGACATTCTACACTACACTCAAGTTCACCCTATTTTTTTCTCATTTGCATTTCCACATTTAATTGAGGTTACTCAAGTTTTGCCTCTCAGTTGTCCTGAAGTATATGAACGATAACCTGAGATAAATGCAAGACTGTGAGTCAACTCAGAAAAAACCTGGGTTGTCCTTATTTGCCCTGGTGCTACTCAATTATACAGTCGACTGCAAATTTTAGGGGAAGTGTGTAGGTGAGGGACTTCCAAGTTTAGGGACAGTTTCCTTTCTTTCCTGGCTTTTAGGTTCCTTTCAGGGTTTGTAGATTGGTGCTTTAGTTCCTCTGTTGGGGTGAGTAGTTTGGATTTTCAGAATCCTCATCCTCATTATTTATCAGATTCCCCCCCCCCCCCCGGGCAGAATGTGCTTCCAGCAGAAACAAGTAGGAAGTCTAACATGGGTATGAACCCAAGGCCCAGTTCTTGAGTTCCGTTTCTTTACTTTGTCCATACAATTCATAGGCAGTGTGCAAACATTCACCAGAAAGGAACTTTACCAGGGCTGGGCTCTTACTTCTCAAAAGCTTTTGCCAAAACTTTCACAGCATCTTCCTCAGCATCATCCAGAAAGCTGTGCAGCATGCGGGAGAGAGCTACAGAAGAATTACCTCCACCAAACAGAGAGCGCAACGGGGGTAGAAAATCCATAAATGCTCTTTCTACACTATCGCACGCCCTCTTCAATAGGGTCTCAACAACTTCACTGTTGATTTGGCTGGCTATTTTGGTCTTCTTGATAGCTGAACTCAGTGCAGGAACAGGTTTGCCACTTTGTTTAGCAAGTCGATGGAGGGAATCTTCATCCAAGCCAAAGGCCATGCTGAAATTTCTCATTGTTTTCTCCAAGAAGGGAATATTGCAAACAAGGAAGAGACCTGGGACCTGGACAGCTCCATTAACAGAAGACACAAGGGCTACTTTCTCTACAAGGGCCTCCATAGAAGCCTTCTTCTTTTTCAGGACTTTTCCTGAGAAATTTGACAACGCTGTGATTAATGCATATCTCTTGATTTCATCCAGTTCATTTCCAATGACCTCTAGCAGAAACTGGAACTCAAACCTATCCCAATAATGACTGGAGACAAGAAAAACTCTTGGGTGAGATTCCCCTGCCTTTACCAAATTATCATACAAATGTTTCCTTAATGTTGCAAGGGTTTCTTCCTCATTGAAGGTTTCATTCCTTCCTTCTGCCTTCTTTCTTTCAGGCTCTATATCGGTGTCCAGTTTAGTGCGCACGTAGTAAAATTTCTTATTCATTTTATGAATTTCTTGGGCAAGCATAACATCATTCAGTGTGAAGCGAACAGAAGCAGCGATGATGAAAAAGTCATACTTTGTAAAATCTACACTCTGCAAGTATTCCTTTGCAGATTCCTTTGAACTAAATTCATTTGTCCCAATTCCTGGAAGATCCCATACAGTTACATTTGGGAATGTGGGATGTGGATATCCCTTTGGTTTCATGGTTGTTTGTATTACCCCAGTCTCAGCTGCACCTTCATCATTGTCTGTCATTCCTCGTAGGGCGTTAACAAGCGATGATTTACCAGCACCTGTTGCCCCTGTGACAGCAATATCAAGCCTGGCATTTGTTAATGAATTCAAGTCCCGAGCAGTTCGGTCTATCAGTCTGGAGACATCATTATTCTCTGCCTCCAAAGCTGCCTTCAGCTCTTCCACTTGCTTGCCTACATCTTCTGTTGAGGCACCAGAACCCATGGTGTTTCTCCTTAGTTGCTGATCGGAGAAAGAAAAGAAAGGGTGATGGTTAACTCAGTGCCAAGTAACCTTCTAAGAACTCTTTCTTTTGACAGTCTGGATTTAGCTGGGGGGGGGGACATGATCCATTGAAGACAACATAAAAAGACATAAAAAGACAACAATACCCACATCAGGTATTTGTAATGGGGAAACATATGGAAGGGTTTGTTTATTTACTTCATTTATACCCTACCCTTATCCCTGGTGGAGACACAATGTGGCTTAAATCTTTCTCCTCTCATGCGTTGTATCCTCACAATACTCCTGTGAGAGAGCAAATAGGCCAAAGTCACCCATTCAGTTCCCATGGCAGGATTCAAACCCGGGTTTCCCAGATCTTAGTCTGACATGCCAACGTCTACACCACATCAGCAGTCTTAACAAGCACTTCACATGATTTAGTGATCTGTGCCAATAGTGCCGCACAATCAAAATCCCATTCTAGTAGTCACACCTACAGATGCAAAAGTCTTGGGGTGGGGGGCAGGGAGCATTCATAATAATACCCATAGTGTTTCCCCCCTTATTTCTGGAAAAAAATGTAAATAGAAAAATTGGGAAATGGGTGAGCGTGGCGGGTGGAGGGACACTTTCCTTTGAAATAGTTATTTATTTAGAACAAGTGAAATGCTTCTTAAGGCAGAGTTTGTTGCACTCAAAATACATATCATGAAAACATCCGAGTTTTTTTCATTTTTCTGATGGAAGACCTGGGAAATTTTCAGGAGCACTGGAGTGGAGGGGGGGGGGACTTCTCTTTTTGGATAAGAAAAGCCTTGTTTGGCAAAGCTATTTATTCAGTCCTTGTGGATGGCATGGGAACGTCTGAGGGTTCATTGAAGAAAAACCTTATATTGTAAATAAATACAAACTTTTTAGGATCGTTTAACGATTGCCGTTGATTCTGGCCACAATTAATATGCTAGAATGTGTCTCTTGATATTACATTATCATAGAGTGCACTATTTTCGGTGTTACAAAGTTTAGCTTAGAATCCAAAGATGTTGGTAGTGCTACCTGATGTGATATGCAAGAAAAAAAATGGGTTGGTTTTTTTTGGGGGGGGGGATTTGGGGTTTTGGACCCTTAAAATTTGGAATTGCCTTGAAAACCTGAATTCCAGTATCAGTATTGTATTGGAATGTTGGTAAAATTCAGGAATCCCAATTTTTTCAACTTCATTAATACCCTATGGGGCCATTATACTCAATGGCAAATCTCCTAGTTTATATTCACCAGGCAGGGGGAAAATTGAGTTAAAGGCACCAGATTTGCAGTGTAGCTGCTGGAGTCTCTGCCTAAAACAACCCCCAAGTTTCAAAAAGATTGCACCAGGGAGTCCAATTCTATGGGCACCCAAAGAGGGCACACCGTCCTCCATTGTTTCTAATGGGGGAAAAAAAAACAGGCAGGCATACAAGCCCAGCAGATTCTCCCAGAGAGTCTCTGGAGTAGAAAGTGAGGTGTGGAGAGGAAGCATGCTTGCAAGGCCAGCAGCAGAACCAGTGCCACTGTGGCAGTACAAAAATGCAGCAGGACCAAGGTCAGATTTGATAACTCTGAAGTGGGGGGGGGGAGGGTGCACTTCTGCAAGAAAAGGGCAGAACCCGCAGCAGAACCCAATGCAAACCTACTGGTGCCCAGGAGCAGAACCCAGTGCCATTGTGGCAAATGCACCCTGTGTTCCAATCATTTTGAAACTTATGGATTCTTTTGGCTAGAGCCTCCAGCAGTTACACTGCAAATTTGGTGCCTCTACCTCAACCCCCTCTCCCACAGCCCACTAGGAGATTTGCCATTGAGTATAACGGCCCCTAGGGTATAATGGAGTCGAAAAATTCAGGATTCCCGAATTAATTTGGGATTGTATTATCAGTAAATGGAATTAGATCAGAGAATAAAATTTGGCTTAACTACTGCCTGAATCATGCTGAAAAAGCATGGTTTTGGTATTGATTCATCATGGAAATGCCAAATGCACCCCTAGATGTGACTCCATGGCAACGTTTTTGTCCAAACAATATATTTTCTTTTATTTACTGCGCTACTTGTTTTCTACCTTCAACTTTTATTTCCTCAAAAGCTCTCCGATGGCAAAAAGTACAACAGTTCTCCAGTCTTTCTCAAGTACTGCATGCATTTGCAATTTGACCAATGAAATATGAGCATATTTATACTGCTAAATTCTATAAGCCAGGGGTGTCAAACTCATTTGTCATGAGGGCCGGATTTGACATAAATGAGGCCTTGAGGGGCCATGTTGGGCCGAGCCATGTGTGTACCTATTTAAGATTAGATAGCAGAGATATACATTTTATAAACACAATCACAAATATTTTTTTAAACTTAAAACATGCTTACAATGTTAGCATTCATTGGACTTAAAGGTGTTTTCTTTGTATTTCTCCCATGAGATCCAGGGAACTGGGTAAAGGAAGTTCTGGCTCTTTCCTTCCTTCCCCAGGGACTAGGGTGGGTGGGAAGCTTCAGTCAGTAGAAGGAAGAGAGGTTTGGCTCAGTAGCTCTGCTGTGCTATTGAGAGAGCCTGGCAAAGCAAGCGATTCCTCCCCCCTTCCTCCCCAAGAGAGGAGCCTCAGCCAATGGAGAAAATAGAGGTTTTGCTTTGTAGTTCCAGTTGCTCGAGGGCCTGATAGGAGCCCTCCGGGGGCCTGATTCGGCCCCCAAACTGCATGTTTGACACCCCTGCTATAAACTATGCCAAACAGGGCAATGTTATACACTAATCTATAAAGGATGCATTATCTGTTGTTAAATTATTGAAAGGAGTTTTAGTATGGTAGGAAAATAGCATTGTACATATTTAAATTTTCTCTCAAATTTCCATTTTTCCCCCAAACAAAAGAAAGAATTCTCATGAAAATATTGTGGGAGAAACCCAAAGCTCTGCTTTTTAAAATATAAAATAATGGCAGATATGGCAGTTGCTGCCACACTGTGAAACCTGAGAAGAAGTTTAAGATCTGAAGACATCTGTTTACCTTTGATCATCAAGGGCTGTTTGAAAAAGCTGGAGAATCAATGGCTGCCAGTTCTTTGGTTCAGCATCCTCTTCTCCCCAGCTCTCCAAAACTTCCTCTTGTCTTTTTTCTGCGTTCCTTTATAAGAGGCAGCAGCGAAAAAGAAAGCAAGCTGGAGAATCAGGAAGTTACACTCAACCCAACAACATATTGGTGTGATTTCTCATAAACTGCATGAGGTTTTTATCAGCCAACATGCTTATCTTCCACAGTTGCCTTCTGCTCCCAATGTTATAGCTGTGGATAAGGATCTAAAGGAAGAAACAGGTTCTCAAGAAACGGGGCAATTTAAAAGAAACAGGGTCAAATTCCACTCACTAAGCACCCTCATCTCTGGCTTCCATTCACAATAATAAAAAAATTAGTACATTGCTTCAGGAAGCTGTTTCAAAACTTGGACATAACTCTCAGGACTTGAGAAGGACTTGTTATTTATTTATTTGGTGGATTTATATTCCACCCGTTCCCAATGGTCTCAGGGTGGGTTACAGCTTAATAAAACCAATAAAATGCGACAATAAATTAATAAAATACATAAAAGACAATTAAACAATGTCTGATGAAGTGTGCTTTAAGCCCATAAAAGCTTACATTGTGAATAAAACTTTGTTGGTCTTAAAGCTGCCACTAGACTTCCACTTGGTTCTATTGCTTCAGACAAATACAGCCATCTACCTGGACTTGAGAAATATTTATAGTAGGCCTGACTGCCTGACCAATATGATAAAGCCAGAAACATGAAGAATGGAGAGATGAGGGAGTAGGGAGTAGGGAGATCTAGGGTAGTGCCAATAGAACGAAAATTATGTGGGGCATATTGAAAATGGGTCCCATGAGGTGCCAAAAGACTCACTTGCTGAGGAAATAAGGGTAGCTCAGCTAGCAGTTGAAGGTGGAGAGGAATCAGGAGGAGGGGAGCAGAAAATGAATAGAGACTTGTCAAGAACACACAGTGTGTGGGGGCGAGAGATGCACAAAAGAAGGGGGGGAGCAATGAAGGTGTCCCCTGGCAGCCTTCTCCGTTGTCACCCCTTGTGGGACGTCCAGAGAATAGTTTCTAAAGAAGAACTTTTACTTCATATGCTAGGAGAAGACCAGGGCCTTGTAGCAGGAACTCCATTGCATATTAGGCCACACACCTCTGATGTAGCCAATCCTCCATGAGCTTACTGGGTTCTTAGTACAGGGCCTACTGTAAGCTCCAGGAGGATTGGCTACATCTGGAGGGTGCGGCCTAATATGCAAAGGAGTTCCTGCTATAGAAAAAGCCCTGGAGAAGACTGTCTATCATTTGGGTTAATATGCTCCAGGTTGGGGCTGGAGATCTCTCGAAATTATGACTGATCTCTCCAGACCACAGAGATCATTTATTTATTGTTTTCTTAAAGCAAAATAGAAAAAGAGAAGAGATTGGATTTATACCCCACCCTTCACTTGGGGTCACACTAGCTTACATCTCCTTTCCCTTCCCCTCCCTACAACATACACCCTGTGAGGTAAGTGGGGCTGAGAGAGCTGTTTCAAGTAACTGCCCCTCTTTCAAGAACTATGACTGACCCAAGGTCACTCAGCAGGTGCATGTGGAGGAGTGGGGAATCAAATCCAGTCCTCCCAGATGAGAGTCTGTGGACTTAATCACTACATTAAACTAACTTTCAGTGATTGGACTTCTTCTGGAGAATAGGGTTGCCAAGTCCAATTCAAGAAATATCTGGGGACTTTGGGGTGGAGCCAGGAGTCTTTGGGGGTGGAGCCAAGAGACATTGGGGGCGGAGCCAGGAGCAAGGGTGTGACAAGCATAATTGAACTTCAAGGGAGTTCTGGCCATCACATTTAAAAGGACTGCACATCTTTTAAATCCCTTCCCTCCATAGGAAATAATGAAGGATAGGAGCACCTTCTTTTGGGGCTCATAGAATTGGACCCCCTGGTCCAATCCTTTTGAAACTTGGGGGGTATTTTGCAGAGAGGTACTGGATGCTATGCTGCAAATCTGGTGCCTCAACCTCAAAAAACAGCCCCCCCAGAACCCCAGATACCCGTGGATCAATTCTCCATTATTTCCTAGGAGAATAAGTCTCCATAGGGAATAATAGGGTTCCCTCCCCTCCCCCCGCTTTCTCTCTCTCACTCACACACACGCTTAACTGTCTCTGGTGCAAGCTGTGTTGGTCTGAAGCAGCAGAACAAAGCAGGAGTCTCTGGTGCCTCCACAACCAGGTCTGGAAAGTACAGGGGCTACGCTGCTCTTTTACACACACACTCACTTGTCCGAAAGGAAAGCAAAACAAAGAGAGGGGCTGCACTCTCAGGAGGTCTGCTGTTGCTAACCCTTCCCCAAGAAGTACTTCCTGCTCCAATTTAAAGGCACACACACATTTTAAAACTGGACCTGTTTGCAGGTCCTGCCCAAGATCTAGAGGTACAGGGTGGCTGTGGGGGCGGGGCTTCCCCCGCCGGCCAGCTGGCTGGGGACGGGGGGAAGCCTGTAAAACCAGGGAATCCCCTGCTGGGACCTGGGGATTGGGAAGCCTACTGGAGAAAATGGCTGCTTTGGACAGTGGGCCATATGGTAGGCAAAATATGGTTCCCAAACAACCAACTTCAAAGTTCAGGTTAATACTAGTTCTAGGCCCTCTTCTTGAGTTCTGGCGCCTTGTCTTCTCCATATTCTTCAGAGAAGAACTTTACTGAACTCCTCTAGCAGGAAACTGGAGGTGAAAACTTTACTGCTTAAATTCCAGGCTGTATGGTATCCCTTCCCTTCCCCCTTTTCTTCACTACAGTGAACCTGGTCAATCAATAAGAGAGTTTAGGTTTTGCCTTTTTCATAGACGGTGTGACCATCTATGGGGTTTCTGCTCTCAAGGTTTTGACCACTCCACACAGCCAGGAATAAATATTTGCACAGGGAACAGTCAATATGGCAACTGTGTGTCCTGAGAGATAAATCTGGGAGGTGATACAAGAAGTCATCTGATTTGTTATTTATGGGAAATCTCCTCACCCCACAACAGTAGGTTGGAGAAAACTCAAACAGACTTTTCTCTTTTCTTCTGATTGGGACTTCAGGGTCGGATCAGGTAATGCTGAAAATATAGGCAGGGATTTCTGAGAGACCAGGGGAGACAAGACACCTGACCCAAACAAACCCGTCACCGCTGATCTCCAGTTTCTGAAAGTGTCACTTAGCCATAAAAGGTAAGCTTATTTCTCCTGGTCTCAAACTCCTTCCCAGATTTGCAGAGGTTTAGCAGCTGTTGTGATGAGCATTGATGTCTAAAATGACTCTTTCCCTGAAATGTGTAATATAGAATTGCACAGGAGGGCATTTCTATAAAAGTAATGGGGCCATTGTTATGGAGGGTTCTTTTCACAAGGGATAACACTGTAGACTAGACTGCTTTGACATATATTTTATGCCTCACATTGCAAGAGATCAGAGGACCAAGACCCTTGCCAAAAAAAGAAAAGAAGACTGCATGCTAGGCAGAGGATCAATAGAAAGCAAATTGTGTTGCCTAATGGATGAGTCTCCATAGAGTTCCCCACTGGCCATCGGCAGGGGGTGGCAGCAGGGTAGGGTTGCCTGGTCCGGGTTTGGAAACTCCTGGAAATTTGGGGAAGGAGCCTGGGGAGGGCAGGGACCTCAGTGGGGTACAATGCCGTAGCGCCCACCCTCCAAAGCATCCACTTTCTGCAGGGGAACTGATCCCTGTAGTCTGGAGATGAGAGGATCCTCAGGTCCCACCTGGAGGCTGGCATCCCTATGTCTCCAACAGGTAGCCCACTGGCTCCAAATAGTGGAAGATCTCACCGAACATAATATTTTCCCAAAAAATCGTTTTTATTATGAGTTGCTCTCTTTCTAATATGTTCTGGGCTCACTTTCTTTCCTCTGGTCTGAATACAAAAAAGTGTGAGCCTCTCAATAGCTGAGTTTGATTAACTGGATTTCTGAATACAGTTGAGTTTGATGGACTGGATTTCTTAATACAATATTGGGACACTTCTTTGTACATTCCTAACGTAGAATCAGTCAATAGAATGTATCGGCACCGGATGCTCTTCAGTATAATTGTATGACTGCTCCTTGTTTCTCTACTTTATGAATTACTTTCTTTTTTTCTTGGGGTTTTTAATTTGTTAGTTATATCCTCCCTAAGGCTGCATTCTTTGATGTGATAGATTATAGGGTTCTTTATTGCAAAATGTAAATCTAATAGAAATCTGTTTAAAAAAAAAAAGATTAAGCCACTGGCTACTGCAGAGTCATTTAAGGATCTCAAGAAAGCTCAGGGAAAAGATCTGTTCTGGATAGGGTTGCCAGCCTCCAGGTGGGGTCTGAAGACCTCCCACTTTTACAACTGACCTCCAGCTGGCAGAGATCAGCTACTCTGGAGAAAATGGCTGCTTGGAAGGGTGGACTCTATGGCACTGCACTATGCTGAGGCTCCTCCCCTTCCCAAACCCCGCCCTCTCCCGGATCCATCCCCAAAGTCTCCAGGTATTTTCCAACACAGACCTGACTACGCTACTTCTGGACATTCACCTTTAATTTCATTTTTTCTCTGCGCTGCTTAGCCTTTCTGGTGCACTTCTGAGGAATAAAAATGGTCACCTGTCAAGGAGCATATTATTCATTACTGAGAAGTAGCTCTGATTCAGGCCTGTAGCCACGGGGGGACATGTGGGGGCACTGCCCCCTGACTTCCAGGCAGAATCCCTCGACTCCCAGGGACCTCCAACACGCAGTCTGGTTTTTTCATTTTTTTTGCCATGGCTGAGTTGGTGAAGTGTCATCAGTGGCAGCTAGAGCCAGGAGAGCTGAGCAGGGCACAGTGCACTGCAGCAGGAAAAGCAACAAGTGGAGAGGAGGGAGGCGGAGGAAGCCATGTGGAATGGGCTCGGGAGGGGGGATGGCTGCAAAGTTCTGGGTGGGAGAGAGGGAGGTGGAAGGAAACCCCCCTGCTAGCACGCAAGGTGCAGTCCCTTCTTCACTTCAAAGTTTTAGGGGTGGCTACCTCAAGTTGGCCACATTCAGGATCTCCAACTTCTGAGAAGCAGCAAGCCTGGCAGTGGATGGGAAAGGGTGCCCCCTTCCTTCCTTCCTTCCTTCCTTCCTTCCTTCCTTCCTTCCTTCCTTCCTTCCTTCCTTCCTTCCTTCCTTCCTTCCTTCCTTCCTTCCTTCCGTCCTTTCACAGCTCGGCATGAGAACCTCCTTTCCCAGGATCATGAGTGGATTAAGAAAGTGAAATTTGAACCTGACTGGGGAGTTTGAAGGAAACTGCAAGCAGAAACTGGCCAGAAGATTAGAAAGTAAAACCTGACATTCCAAGGTGGGGAAGTTTTAGCATATCAATAAAGAACCAAGCGTGAAACAATGATATCTGAAGAAATTAGCAGTGTCTCACAAAAGCTCACACCCTGCCACAAATGTTACCTGCCCCCTCCTCAGTAATATTTTCACACGCCAGCTTGCATGCCCCGATGACATCATTATGCCTTGGACCAAGGGGTGGGGGCGGATTGTAAATGCTCTATGCATCCTGTCTCCTTGCTGGAATGGGTTCTGGACATAGCAGACCAGATGCACTCTCTGAAACTTACCCAAGAATCCTCTTTGCACCTGGGCTTCCAAGGGGGTGCCCTTTAAAACAACTAAGAGGAGACTGGTGACCATCTTGGGTGTGTTTCAACTGAGGGCAAGACAGGGGACTTACACAGAGGGGAAGGCACCAGCCCTTTCTGCCTATGTGTGATGTCCTATGTAAAAAATCCATTGTCCCACAAGTAGGCTTCAGGAGAAGGTCAAAAGCAAAATATTCAATCCCAGGTGTGTGTGTGTGTGTTGGGGGGGGGTGAATGTCCAATACTGGGGGGGTAGGGCTGCCAGGTCAAATTTAAGAAATATTTGGGGACTTTGGGGGTGGAACCAGGAGATATCAGGGGTAGAGTCAGGAGCAAGGTTGTGACAAGCATATCTGAACGCCAAAGAGAGTTCAGGCCATCACATTTAAAGCAAATATGCTACTTTAAATCTTTTCCCCTCCCTTGGAGGACAGGGACACCTTCTTTGGGGGCTCAGTTTGGTGTAGTGGTTAAGTGTGTGGGCTCTTATCTGGGAGAGCCTGGTTTGATTCTCCACTCTTCTACATGCACCTGCCGGAATGGCCTTGGGTCAGCCATAGCTATTGCAAGAGTTGTCCTTGAAAGGGCAGCTGCTGTGAGAGCCCTCTCAGCCCCACCCACCTCACAGGGTGTCTGTTGTGAAGAAAGAAGATAAGGGAGATTGTAAGCCGCTCTGAGACTCTGATTCAGAGAGAAGGGTGGGGTATAAAACTGCAATTCTTCTTCATAGAATTGCACCTCCTGGTTCAATCCTTTTGAAACATGGAGGGTGTTTTGAGGAGAGGCACTGGATGCTATACTGTGAATCTCGGGCCTCTACCTAAAAAAATCAGTCCCCCCAGAGCCTCAGATACCCACAGATCAGTTCTCCATAAGGAATAATGGAGTGCCCAGCAGATATTTCCCTCCCTCCCCCCACTTTCTAATGACCCTGAAGTGGGGGGGAGGGCCTCCAAACCAGGTGATCCCCTGCCCCCACCTGGGGATTGGCAACCCTACTGGGGGGAGGGGTTGAATATCCAATACCGAAGGGAGGGGTGAATCTTCAATGCTCAGGATAATGAGGCATCACCAGCCCCTCTAAGCTAACCTTTCAGTCAAGAGATCAAGGGACCAAGCTTCTACTGGTCTAGAGGAAGAAGGAAAAAAGATTGGGTTTATATCCTGCCTTTCACTCAGAGTGTCAGAGGGGTTTACAATCTCCCTCCCTTCTCCACCCCACAAAAGACACCCTGTGAAGTAGCTATAAAATTCACTTGGGCTGTCCTTGAGAGAGAAGGGCCTGCTTCACAAAAATGTTGTGATGATAAAGGCAGGAGGGAAGAAAGACGTAGGAGCCCCTGAGCTGTTTGGAGCAAAGGAGGGATGACAATTGATAACAGATCAGACAGTGAACACTGTTAGTCAGCTCTGCTACTCCTTGGAAATTAAGGAGAGAAGAAAATACACAAGGATTCTGGAGAATATAAATAGAGTGCCCTATGAGCTATAGATAACTCTGCAGAAGAGCCATTTGTCCATCCGAATAAAGACTTTCTAGACGATAAGAGAATCTGTTTTTGATTTTCACATGTGTATTTGGTGAATTGAAAAGGCTATTCGATTCTTGGGCCAGTTCAGCTTTCTGTTTCTATAAAGCAGTAAAAAGGAGAATAGTTAATATATCTCTGTACTCATTTTTTTTTATCTATAATGGCAGCCATAAACTTTGGCACTTGGAAACTAATATATTAGACAATGTGGCTGTTTGCTGTTAAGTTGCTAGTTTTTACTTCTTTAGAACTTATGTTGCTAGTTTTTACTTATTTAGAAGTAATTTGCCTATAGTACACTTAAGGACGTCCTCTTTCTACCTTCAATTGATTGCAGTACTTAAATGAATGAAATGACTAGATCAATAATGCATGGTACATAATATATGGAGAGCCATTGCAGATAAAAGATTAACTAATCGTAAAGCAGCTGATAATTACTGTGTGAAAATTGCAAAGACATTTCAAAACCAGATGGAAAGAGGAACCTTTTAAATGCACTTCAGGTGCACTAGTGCTGCCAGCCTGTAGGTGTGACCTGAACATCTCCTGGAGTTATAACTGACCACTAGGCGACAGAGTTCACTTTCCCTAGAGAAAATGGCTGCTGTGGAGGGTGGAGTCTATGGATTACACCCTTCTGAGGTCCCTCCCCTCCCTTAATCTCTGGTGTCCACCCTCAAATTTCCTAGAATTTTCCCATGTGGAACTGGAAACCTTAATAAAACAATCACAATAAGTAAAAACTAATAAAATAAGAGCAAATAAAACCAGATTGCCTTAGAACTCACACTCTGCCCCCCCATTCCCTCCAGCCTACCTAATTAAAAGGTATGCAAAGTCCTCACTGTCAAGCATGCAGTTTCAATGACAAGTCAGGTTGGATACAAAACTACGTTTATTGATAGACCGATACTTTCAGTGTAACAGATTCTTGAGAGTGATGCTAAAGATACATTGATACAATACTTTTAAGGCATACTTCAAAAGGATTCCAAAAGGTGGGGGCGAGGGATGCACTCTCACACATAAACTATCATAAATGTCTACATTCTCACGGTGTTATCAGGACTCCGTCCTTGCTTTCCCCAGATGTGCTACACTCCCTAACAGGAATGTATGGGAAGGTGCCGATTACTCTTTCTCAAGTTAGTTTCGTTTCTCTCTACTTCTACTTTGCAAGCAATGAAGTAAAAAGGGGGAGGGGAAAAGAATAACAGAGTTAACAGACCTTGGTCCTCCATGATATTTCACAGGCCAGCTTTATGGAGGACCCTAAAACAATCAATTACCAATGGAATTCTACCATGCTTGACAAACTGCCTCCCTTAACATCAACATCGAGTTTTTTGAGGGAATGCTTTATAAAACTTGTTTACCAAATCAGGGGCTAAGACATTTTGTTCTGCTACCCATTCATTTTGGCTGGCAGGGAAATGTTTCCACTTAATCAGATAGTACAATACTCCATGTTTCACTTTAGCATCTAAAATTTCTTCTACTTCATGATGACTCTGATTCCCAATCTGGATAAGTTGTGGAGCTGGTGGTCGAGGGTGCCAAGGAGTCTCTTCGCAAAAGACTGCAATGAAAGACCGGATGTATTTTACTAAACATCTTGGGTAACTCCAGTTCTACTGTCACTTTATTGATTACCCTTTTGATTTTGAATGGACCCAGAAAACTATAAGCCAGCTTCTTTGAAGGCTGATTCAGCGGAAGGTTTTTTGTTGACACAAACACAGAATCACCCACTTTGAAATCCCACAGGGGCACATGGGATTTATCATATTGTTTTTTATAAGCTTCCTTAGCCGGTTCTAGAGTCTCTTGGATCCCCCTCCAGCTGCCCTCTAATTTGCCCCACCATTGTTCGAAAGAGGTGGGGTCTCGGGCCCGCTCTCCCCCCGGCAATAATGGGACAGGCTTGCCTTCATATCCATTGACAATCTGAAATGGGGAAGCTTTGGTTGAGCTATGTACACTGTTGTTGTAACCATATTCAGCAAACGGCAAGAGGTCCACCCAATTAGATTGTTGGTGGTTCACATAACACCGTAAATACTGTTCTAAAAGCGTGTTCATCCGCTCCGTTTGTCCATCCATCTGTGGATGGTACGCTGAGCTCAACCCCTGTTCTATACCCATCAGTTTGCAAAACTCCTGTCAGAAGTTGGCAACTAACTGTGGTCCTCTGTCACTAATGATCTTATCGGGGAATGAGTGGAGTTTCACAATATGGTGGAAAAACAAATAAGCTAGCCTCTTAGCAGATGGCAATTGCGCACAAGGAATGAAGTGCACCTGTTTCGAAAGTGTCCACTACTACCAGAATTATGGTCTTCCCCTGCAAGACTGGTAGTTCGACTATGAAATCCATTGACACTACGGACCAAGGACGTGTGGCTGTTTCTAGAGGCTTCAACAACCCAGGGGGCTTTCCGCCTCCTCTCTTAGCTATTAAGCAAATAGGGCAAGAAGCCACGAACTCAGAAACGTCCTTTTTCATAGAGGGCCACCAGAACTGCCTGTTAATTAGGTGCAGTGTCTTCACATACCCAAAGTGCCTGGCCAGCTGGTTTGAATGGCAAAATTGCTGGACCTCTGAGTGGAGGCTCTTAGGGATGTAGAGTTTGCCATCTTTATACCAGAACCCATCCTCTCCCTTTTGCACTTCACCCGGCCAGTCTTTCCCTTCCTTTTCAGTCTCGGTGGCCAGCTGTTCCCCCCCCCCCCCCGCCACACTTCTCCATCTGCAGATTCTGCCTTGACTTGGACCGTGTGGTTACCATGGCGGCTATTTGAGAGGGGAAGATCTGGGAGTCCACTACCTCCTCTTTCTGGCTATTGAGCTGAGGGAGGCGCGAAAGGGTGTCTGCCAATAAATTTTTTGTCCCCGGGATGTGCTTCAGTACAAAATCGAATTTAGAGAAAAACCCTGCCCACCTAATTTGCTTTTCAGTGAGTTTATGGCGGCCAGTGAGTGCCTCCAAATTTTTGTAGTCGGTCCAAATTTCAAATGGCAGCTTGGCACCTTCCAGCCAGGACCTCCATGTTTTTAAAGCATAGGTCACAGCAAAAGCCTCTTTATCCCACACTGACCAATTTCTCTGCTCTTCGGAAAATTTCTTAGAAATATAGGCACAGGGTTTCAGCCTCCCCTCCTTGTCCCTTTGCATGTGGATGGCTCAGACAGTGACATCAGAAGCGTCACATTGCACAATGAAAGGCTTTAATTCATTGGGGTGACTCAAGACTGGCTCGCTTGTGAACAGCCTTTTAAGCTTATTGAACGCTTCTTGAGATTTAGGCGTCCAATTTAGCTTTGCACCCGGTTTCTTGGAGTCTGGACCCTTCCCCTTTGTCTTCAATAACTCAGTGAGGGGCAATATTATTTGAGCGAACCCCGGTATGAAGGTACGGTAAAAATTTGCGAACCGGAGGAACGATTGGAGCTATTTACGTGTCCTCAAGGGAGCCCAATCTAGTACCGCCTGAACCTTACTCGGGTCCATAGCCAGTCCCTGCCCAGACACCCTGAAACCCATATAATCGAGTTCGGTTTTGTGGAACTCGCATTTGGACAACTTAGCATACAACTTGTGCTTTAGCAGTGTGCTGAGGACTTCCCTCACTAGTTTGACATGTGATTGGAGGTCTTGAGAATAGATAATTATGTCATCCAGGTGCACCACCACCCCCTTAAACAAAATTCTCTCAGCACTTCATTGATAAAGTTCATAAACACTCCCGGCGCTCCTTGTAACCCAAATGGCATCACTAGGTACTCAAATTGTCCCATTGGTGTATTGAATGCCATTTTCCACTCGTCCCCTTCTTTGATGCCCACATGTAGTACGCATCTCTCAAGTCCAACTTAGTAAAGGTCTTCCCCTCCAACACTCTACTGAGTAAGTCCTTGATGAGGGGTATTGGATATGCATTAGAAGTGGAAATCCCATTGATCCTGCGAAAATTACTACAAAGTCTAAGCAAGCCGTCCTGCTTTTTCCTAAAGAGGACGGGGGCTGCCTCTCTTCAGGTTTTTATCTAGGAACTTCCTCAGTTCAACTTTTTCAGCCTATCCCATTGAGTACAGCTTTGCCTTAGGCAGGGTTTGCCCCGGGATCAGTTCAATGGCACAGTCCATGTCCCTATGGGGCAGGTATTCATCAGCCCCTGCTCACTGAATACCCCCCTTAAGTCTTGATATGCCTTACAGATCATCTGGACTTCCTCCATTGTCAGGCAAACCTTCTCATTTCGGGGCGGCGGATTGGGGCCCCACTCCTTATTCCAATGATGGGCTTGGCACCTTGTATCATTGAACTCTATTATCTGGTCCCCCCAGCGAATGTCTGGCTTGTGCTTTGCCAGCCACCCCACTCTCAAAACTACATCGTAAGAGGAGGATGGAGCTATTACAAAAGCCTCCTGGTCCCAGTGGTCTTTAATGCCCACTGGTACTAATTGAGTCTCTAACACGCATGGCTCCCCCCTCATCACTGACCCATCCATTTGCTCGAATTGGATGGCATGCAGCAATGCTGTTGTGGGAAGCCCCAACGTGTCCACCAGTTTAGGGATGATTATGTCCCTCGTGCACCTTGAGTCAATCAAGGCCTTCACCTGTATGAACCTCTTGAGTCTGCTGTTTAACAGAATCACTGGTACAAAATATAGCGACCCCGTTACTCTCACCCTGAGTGGTGCTGGTTCATCGGCGACCTGCTGATTGGCACCATTTAAAGCAGATCATCCTCGTTTCCCACCGGCTCGTCCTCCCAGGACATCTCACTCAGGTCATCTATGACAATGGTCTCCTCGTCAGGCACCGAGCTCGCGGCAGCGCTGCTCTTCGCCGCATCCTTAGGGTGGCTGGTCTGCTTCTTTGGAGTCGGAGTGCATGTCCTGGTGGTGGTTGACGTTGGCCTAGGGGGGTAAGGGCTCCCACAACGGAAAGACTTGCGGATTGCTGAGGACTTCCCTGCTCCTCCCCCCACCTGGGTCTTCTTCGCCTTCATCTTCATCCCTGGTTTCTGGTCACGGCCCGTCTTGCTGCTCTGCTGCTGGTGCTGCATGGCCACTCTCTTCATGTTGGTCTCTACCTCACCCGCCAGCTGTATCCACCCCACCAGGGTGGTTGGCCTTGCTTGCTGCAGGGCTTGATCCAGGACACAAGCATTCAGTCCCCGGGTGAAATGCTCGATCTTCATCAGCTCACTCCACCCCCTCACTTTAGCCGCGTTGGTGCTGAACTTGGCCGCATACTCACGGATCGAATTAGAGCCTTGTTGTATGTCCCTCAGGGCGGCCAACGCGTGGATCTCCTGTAGGGGGTCCTCATACTGGGCCAGTAATGCTTGGAGGAAAGTAGCCATGTCATCCAGTTCCGGGCTCATGGCCTTGTACAAACTCACGTACCATCGCTTAGCGGCCCCCTTCAGCTTCGATCCCAGATAGTCCACACGGCTAAATTCGTCAGCGAAGGTGTTTCCCCAATAATGCATGTAGTTATTGGCCTGGATCGTGAAGTACTCCACCTCTTCAGGGTCCCCGTCAAAGGTGGCCTCCAACTCCCTCCCTCGGCTGATTTCTCGAGGGGGCCGGGGTGCCAGCGGTTGCGCCGTCGGTTGGGCCCGGGGTGGTATTGTTGAGGGTCTAGCCGTAGGCTGTTGCGGGGCTCTTCTTGGGTCAGTCATCCTCATAATACGGTCAACTTGCCTGTTGAGTTCTCTGGCCATCATGGTGGTCATTGCTTGCATCTCATCCCGCAACCACTTGGCGACCTCTTCGACTTCCTTTCTTACCATCGACCGGAATTCTCGAGCAGTCTTGTTTTCCTCTTCCCTCGGGCCCGTTATTTCATGGGTCCCAGCTGTTTCCACCTCTGCCAAAGGTGGATCGATTTCTGTGCAGGTCGCTGCTGCGCTCCCCTCCTCTCCAGGCTCGGCCGCCTCGCCGTCTCCGTTGGCCATCTTCACCCGGCGCATGTGCCTGGTTTGGATGGCATATCTGCGCGCTGGTGCCTCGTCCATTGTGGTGGTGGAGGTACGCGGCTGCCACGGTTGCAGGGTGACCAAGAGTTGTTGAATATGGAGAGGGGAATCCTTCCCAGCGACTCTCCGGGCGTCCAGCACGTGCCACGGCGGTGTTGGTGCTCTCGCCCCTTCCTCAGGTTCTGGAAGTTCACTGCTCACTGGAATCTTTTCCATTCGGTTGCCAAGGGGAAAGAATATCAGAGTTAACAGACCTTGGTCCTCCATGATATTTCACAGGCCAGCTTTATGGGGGACCCTAAAACAATCAATTACCAATGGAATTCTACCATGCTTGACAGTGAGTGTGAAATTGGTCATGGTCTTTGACCTTTGTTTTGATCTTTGTCATTATAATGTCTTTGATTTGCAATATGAAATAGAGGAAATCAGCACAGCATGTTCACAAATTCCTTGGGGATCCTGGGCATTAGGTGCATTAAAGAAGCACAGCTGAAAAAGCTTCCATGAAGAAAATTTAAAAATTGTCTTTATTTGTCACTGTGGTATTTAACATACAGTCCACTCCAAATTCTAGGTGCAAGTGTGTAGGGGAAGGGCTTCCAATCAGTATTCTTTCTCAACATTTAGAGGTGGGTTTTTTTTTTTTTAACATAATCTGTAGACTGGTGCTTCGGTTGCATTGTTTTGGATGGATGTTTTGGACCTTTTAGTTGAAACTTTTCAACCTCATCATCTTCTTAATGTTTGTCAGATTTTTTTTTTCTCAACTTGCAGAATGTGGTTCCAAAAGAACCAACAAGTGAGTCTAACATGGGTATGAAATCTTGGCCCTGTTCTTGAGTTCTGGTCCCTTGCCTTGTCCATACAATTCATAGGCTTTATGCATAGGTTCTCCAGAGGGGAACTTTATTGGGGTTGAGGCTCTAATTTCTCAAAAGCTCTTGCCCAAACCCTCTCAGCCTCAGCATCATCCAGAAACCTCTGCAGCATGATGGACAGACGTGAAACAGAATTAATTCCATCACATATTGAACCCAACACGGGTATGAAATCAAGAATCATTTTCCCCAGGCTATAAATTCTTTCATCCACGCACTTTGTAAACAATTGGTGCTCTACAAATCTTCATCAATTTGGTTGGCTATTCTGGTCTTCTGAACAGCTAATCACAAAAGGTTTGTGAACTTGTTTTGCAAGCCTAGAGAGGGAATCTTCATCCAAGCCAAAGACTGTGCTGAAATCTCTCATTGTTGCCTCCAAGAATGGAATATTGCAAACAAAAAAGAGACCTGGAACTGGGACAGCCCCAGTAACAGAAGACACGACGGCTACTTTCCCTACAAGGGCCTCCATAGCAGCCTGTGCTGTTTTACCTCTTGACATTGGTCTCAACATCTAAGAAGTTTTAAAGCAGCTTGTGAGCCATTTTCCATTTGGCTAGCAAGTTTGGCTAGCCAGTAGCCTATGAGAAAACAAGAGGTCTCTTGGGAATAGCGGGGAACACTTGGGTACGATTCACAATGTTTTAATTGTGCTGACATGAAAGCCGTCTATCTGTGCTTTTTTTAGTGCTTCAGACTGCTTTATAGAAACAGAAAGCTGAACTGGCCCAAGAATCGAATAGTCTTTTCAATTCACCAAATACACATGTGAAAATCAAAAACAGATTCTCTTACCTTCTAGAAAGTCTTTATTCAGATGGACAAATGGCTCTTCTGCAGTTATCTATCGCTCATAGGGCACTCTATTTATATTCTCCAGAGTCTTTCATTTTCGAAGCTGACACTATTAACTATTATAAAACTTCCTGATTTTCCTGGCACAGATGAAAGTCCATAAAGATAGTGAAAAACAGATAGAGTGGATTGGCTTTTCTGGGATTACAGAACCCTTGTGTATTTTCTTCTCTCCTTAATTTCCAAGGAGTAGCAGAGCTAACAGTGTTCACTGTCTGATCTGTTATCAATTGTCATCCCTCCTTTGCTCCAAACAGCTCAGGGGCTCCTACGTCTTTCTTCCCTCCTGCCTTTATCATCACAACATTTTTGTGAAGCAGGCCCTTCTCTCTCAAGGACAGCCCAAGTGAGTTTTATGGCTGAGTGGAAACTGGAATGTGGGTTTCTCTTGTGGCAATCCAGCATCCTAACTATTATACAGCATTCCCAGCTCTCTTTAGCTCATTTAGAATTGGGTAATTCTAGCTAGGTCTATGTGCAAAAGACTGCCACAAACTATGGTTTTTAGATATAAGTAGTTCCTTCCTTCCTTCCTTCCTTCTTTCCTTCCTTCCTTCCTTCCTTCCTTCCTTCCTTCCTTCCTTCCTTCCTTCCTTCCTTCCTTCCTTCCTTCCTTCCTATCTGTCAATCTACCCATCAACTATCTCATGCCTTGAATAAAACTTCATAAGTTTTAAAAGCTATGGACTTTAATTTTCTCCTTTTGCTTGAGACCAAGAGGGCTACCCGGATCTAGGTTAAGTTCATTTTTCTGATATCAAACCAGACCATCTCCCTACCACCAACTGGTATGTATGTATGATCTCAGTCATCACTTCATCTTGTTTGTTGTTCAAATGCCACTCGCCTCCTGATTACTATTCACTTAATAGAGAAGCTGGTATGCCTTTGCTTTCTCATGGCATGCTAATGTCTTCGCTACAATAAGGCTTCATCTACACATTACAAAGACCTTGTATTTGCTGGGAAGCAACCCAAGGACTTTGAATCAAATGTGTGATGGGAGCTTCATGCTCCCAGATGCACACCATCTTTTTCTTGTTTGCGTCCACAGCACACAAGTCTGTTGTTTTCATGTTCTCAGTGTTGGCTCCACTGTGAAACTTCTGAGTTTTTCCAGAGGCTGTTTGGCCTGAGACAGGTATTCCTTGAGGGATTTGGCCACGGCAGGACCTGATCTGCATGTGTTTTTTTTGGGGTGGGGTGGGGGTGGGGGGAATTAAAAAAACAACACCCCCTTATGGACCCATTTTATCTTATAGGCCCATAGAATATAAAGGACTCCAAACTCAATTTGGCGCCCTTCCCCCTCCGGCAGTGCTCAGGGCAAGCGCCCCCTCTGCCCCCCCTAGATACGGTCCTAGGTCAAGGGCTCCATTGAAGAGCTGGAGGACCACCACTCCCTCTGCTCCCCAAAAACTCCCTCATATACAGTATGTATCTGCTGTGATACCCAACAGGATCCTGACGCCTCCCTCACATTGAAAGAATTTGAAGTATATAAATGGATGCATATGAAAGCTTATATTCAGAATAAAACTTAAAGGTGTCACTGGCCTCAACGTTTGCTCTTCACACAAGAGAAAGAGAAAGCATGTTTTGTTTTCCAGATAGTTGCCCCAGTGATGTTCTGACCTTGGGTGTAGTTTTTGATAAGAGGTATCATTTCTTATTATTAGAGGGACCAATTCTTATTATCACTGGCTGAAAAGAAACGACACCTCTTTCGATAAAAGGTATAATTTCTTTTCAGCCATTGCACTGTGACTGTGATCCATTGCAGGTATCGCTGTAAGCATGCTCTGGGCTGGACGGTTTCTACACCAGTTAACCCCGGGGGTGTCAAACTCATTTATTGTGAGGGCTGGAACTGACATACATGAGACCTTGATGGGCCGGGTCATGTCGGGTTGGGACAAGCCATGTTGAGTTGGACTAGGTGTGCACCTATTTAAGATTAGGTAGCAGAGATAAATTTTATAAAGAATACAGGCAAACACAGATATATTTTTTTAAAAACTTAAAACATGCTTAAAACATTAGCACACATTGGTCTTAAGGATGCTTTCTTTGTATTTCTCCTATGGGATCCAGGGAACTGGGCAGAGGGGGAGGAGCCTCAGCCAATGGAGAAAATACAGGTGGTAGCTCCTGAGCAATTGAGCAAAGCCTTGCAAAGCAAGCTGTTATGCAGAAGGAAGCAGGAGAGAAAGACAAGGAAGCAGATGACGGGCAGTTGCTCAGGGGCCTGATAGGAGCCCTCCGGGGGCCTGATTCAGCCCCCAAACTGCATGTTTGACACCCCTAAGTTAAATATATCATGTTTAAAAGCTCATGCTTAGTTTCAGCTCTGTTTGAGACTTCTGTTTGTCTTCTGGTTTCTGTAGTCCAAACTCTCTCTTGCATTGCTCACTGGGTGTTCCATCCATTTGATCCTGCTTGATTTGCACTCTAGAATCTGCCTTGAATCTCAGCCAGAGAGAAAGAGTGCAAATAACCACAAAAGATACAAAAAAATTTGTATGGGGCAATCTCTCGGTAACAGAGATGTATGAATTGTGGTGCAAGGCAGTGTTCTCTAAGCTGTGTTAGCATGAGCTAGCGCACAGATTTTTAGTCTCCGGCTCACACATTTTTGTCTTAGCTCAGGAAGGATGACCCCAGAGCACAATAATTTATGCAGTAGCTCGCAACTTCAATGCCAGTAGCTCACAAACTAGAATTTTTGCTCACAAGACTCTGTAGCTTAGAGGGAACGTTGTTGTTGTTGTTGGTGGTGGTTAGACAAAAATTTTTGCTCACAAGACTCTGTAGCTTAGAGGGAACGGTGGTGGTGGTGGGGTTAGATAAAAATATGGAGCAGAGGTCCATCAGTGGCTATTAGCCACAGTGTGTGTGTGTGTATGTATATATATATATATATATATATATATATATATATATATATATATATATATATATATTTGGCCGCTGTGTGACACAGAATGTTGGACTGGATGGGCCATTGGCCTGATCTAACATGGCTTCTCTTATGTTCTTATGTTCTTATGTCTTATTTCCGGCTGCAAAGGGCCCCATTCCTTATACACACTAGAGAACACAGAAACAAAACTCTGACTCTGGGCTTAGGGTTGCTAACCTCCAGGAGTGGCCTGAACTTCTCCCAGAATTCATCTCCAGATGTCAGTTTCCCTGGGAAACTCAGCAGCCTCCAAAGAGAGAGGGCACAACTTCACATCCCTGAGTTCCCTCCATTGTCAGGCTTTTTTTGTAGCAGGAACTCCTTTGCATATTGGGCCACACACCCCTGATGTAGCCAATCCTCTTGGAGCTTACAGGGCTCTTCTGTAAGCTCCAGGAGGATTGGCTACATCAGGGGTGTGTGGCCCAATATGCAAAGGAGCTCCTGGTATATAAAAAAACCCTGTCCACTGTCAAACTTTTTGCAACCCACAGGCACTCCAGGAAATCCTCAAGCAAGAACTAGCAAGTTGTAGCAACCCTACCATAGTTGTACCAGACGTGGAACTAAGGGAGAAAACCTCCACTCAAGGGGAGGGGGAGTGAAATTGATTTGGGATGGTTCCAAGCAGGGCTTTTTTTGTAGCAAAAACTCCTTTGCATATTAGGCCACACCTCCCTGATGTAGCCAATCCCCTAAGAACTTACAGGGCTCTTAGTACAAGGCCTACTGTAAACTCCAGGAGGATTGGATACATCAGGGGTGTGTGGCCTAAGATGCAAAAGAGTTCCTACTGCAAAAAAAGCGCTGGTTCCAAGCTTAGTTTGGGTCCTGAGATATTTGAAGCCTGGCTCACAGTTCAGTACAATAGTAATAGTAAATACAACTGGAACCGGTGTGAAAGTAAGCAAATCAGAGCATGCATTGATCCATGTTGTAAAAGAGTAGAGCTGTGGCTCCGTGTAACGTTGGGAGAAAGAGGCTAAGTAAGAACTAACTAGCAAAACCATGAGGAGTCCTTTTAAAAGCAGTTCCTTATTCTCTCCGTACCATCACGAGTGGAACACTAAGAAATTAAAGACTTCACCCTCATCTTCGTTAAGTCCTATTTGAAGAGGCTATCATTCTTTATGACTGTTGAGAGACTTTGTGGGAAAATTTCAAGAATGTTCAGTGTTCCTTAGTTCTGTTTTTGATTCATTTCACTAAAAACGCATATTTACACGCTTTGCATGAAAGTTTTATTGCTTTCGGTGGTTATCTTATATGGCTCAAGGTTCAGGCTGTTTGTGCAGTTTTGTGATGCTTATCAGGCCAGAAGGCACGCACGCCCTCCCTCTCCCCTTTCCTGTCAAGGCAGCCGCTGACAGGAAAATGAAAGCTAAACCTCTCAGCCTAGGTTTCTCTTTCTTCTAAATCAGGTGATTGAGCAGCCAAAGCAGGGAGGAGAAGTAAACAAGGTGGTATTCCTGAGGGAGTTGAACAAAAAGTTCAGCTGTATTTCCTTTTCTAGGATATATAACAGCTGGCTGGCAACACACCTGAAAGTATTATTAGCAAATTATTATTATCATATTATTAATATGAGGTTATCTTGGGGAAATGTCAGTTCGGAGTTTCGTCTGCCCAGGCCTCATGTGGAATTTGTGACCTCCCGATTCCTGACACTGTTTCAGAGGCTTTGGAAGGGCCTTAGCAACACCACACAGAACATTTTGATTTACGATTTCATGAGCTTGTTCCTTGGAGCATCTGCAATCTGAGCCCTGGCTCATGAAGGCTTGTGTTGGGATACCTTGCAGAAAAGGGCAACTAGAATGATTAAAGTTTTGGAACACTTTCCCTATGAAGAAAGGTTAAAACGCTTGGGGCTCTTTAGCTTGGAGAAACGTCGACTGCGGGGTGACATGATAGAGGTTTACAAGATCATGCATGGGATGGAGAAAGTAGAGAAAGAAGTCCTTGTTTGGTCTTCTGTTTGTTTGAGGCCAGGTGGGGATGCCAACATCCAGGTGGGACCAGTGCCGGATTTAGGCTTGCCAATCCCCAGGTCCCAGCAGGGGTTCTCCCACTTTCCCAGGCTCCTTCCTGGTCCCATTCAGCTGGCCGGTGGAGGGAAGTCCCGCCCCCACAGCCACCACGTGTCTTTCCACCTCCAGGCATTTTAACCTTTCTTCATAGGGAAAGTGTTCCAAACCTTTAATCATTCTAGTTGCCCTTTTCTGCAAGGTATCCCACTCCACTTGGAAAGGCTTCCTCTTGGATGGTGTGTCTGTGTCTTTAAGGTTGAATGGGGGCGGGGGGAGCAGGCAGAACAGCATGGCTGCTCCCAGTGGCTGTGAAAGCAGCCCAGACCCTCTGTTGGTTGCACAATCTTTTCAGAGGTCATTTGCATAGGAAAGGTAAACTTGAACCTTTGGTTGCTCTGTGTTACTTTGAAGAAGTTGGAAGTTCAGTAACTCCTGAGTAGAGATGCCAATCCCCAGGTGGGAGCAGGCCCTCTCCCAGAGTCATCAGAAATGGAGGGGGAAGGGAAATGTCCGCTGGGCACTTCATTATTCCCTATGGAGATCGATTCCCATAGGGTATAATAGAGAAGTGATCTGGGGGTATCTGGGGCTCTGGAGGGGCTGTTTTTTGAGGTATAGGCACCACATTTTCAGCATAGCATCCGATGACTCTCCTCAAAATGCTCTCCAGGTTTAAAAAAAGATTGGACCAATTCTATGAGCCCCAAAAGAAGGTGCCCCTTTGCTTCATTATTTCCAATGGAGGGAAGGCATTGAAAAGGTGTGCAGTTCCTTTAAATGTGATGGCCAGAACTCCCTTTGGAGTTCAATTGTGCTTGTCACATCTTTGCTTATGATGCCACCCGCAATGTCTCCTGGCTCCACCCCCAAAGTCCCCAGATATTTCTTGAACTGGACTCGGCAACACTAGTCAGATTAAACCCTGTGGAGGCCCCTAAGCAGTCAAAATCTTGGGGGCCCCCTCACAAATTATCTCAGAGTTGGAGTACCCCCTCCGCTGCCTGTAGCCCCCACTGCAGCCTGCAGGCCCCTTCTCAAAAGCCCCTTTAACAAAGCTGCGGGGGAGAGGCAGAGAGAGGCAAACTTGGCAATGATGCTAGCAGCAGCCGCACTAGGCAAGTTGGGCAAAGAGAGGGTCAGTTGCTGGCTGTCCATACAGGTTGGGAGAGCTGTAAGCAGGGGGGGAGCCAGCCCAGGGCCCCTAAAGGCATGGGGGCCCTTAGGCCAGTGCCCATTTGGCCTAATTGTTAATCCAGCCCTGGGTGCGACCTGGGGATTGTCCAGCATTACAGCTCCTCTCCAGACTAGAGACCAGTTCCCCTGGGGAAAATGGATGCTTTGGCGGGTGTATGGCACTGTACCCCACTGAGCCTTCTGTCTTCCCCAGGCTCCATCCCCAAATCTGTAGGAGTTTCCCAACCTGGATCTGGCAACCTTATCTTAAACTAGGATTGCCAAGTCTAACTAAGAAAATAGCTGGGGACTTTGAGGGTGTGGCTGGGAGATGTTGGAGGCGTGGCCTGGAGTCTTTCCCATTCCCTAAAACAAAGAAATAAAAATACAGACATTTCCTCATTCCCCAGTAACTGGCTGCTCTCTCTCTCTCTCTCTCCCCCCCCCTCTCTCACACACACACGCACAAACACACTCACTCACTCACTAGGGTTGCCAAGTCCCCTTAGCTTTCCAGTGGAGCTCTTTGAGGGGAGTGTTCTGGGAGGTGAGTGGGAATTCAAATGGCATTTTGAACCACTTCTGGTAGAATCAGAAGTAGCCCAAAGAGGAAATGGCTGCCAGCCATTTGAGTGGTATTTAGGGGGATGAAAACGGACCACTCAAATGGCTGCCAACGATTTCATGCCCAGTTTTGCTCCCCCCCCCTTCTAATCGGGGCAGGGGTGGGAAGAAAGGAAGGAAGATGGGGAGGGAGGTAGGAAGGAAGGGATTGGTATTTAAGCCATTCCTTGGCATACCTGTATTCCTGGTACAACCTGGGCAACTCTACACCTTCACGATCTGTTGTGATAAAAGAGGAGAGTCACTTTAAGAGAATTAGAATCTTAAGAGAGCTGGGAAACCTTTGGAGATGAGACGGAACTCTGTGATCAGCGTCAGTTAAGATGAAGACATGTCTCAAAAAAACTGATGCGCATCACTTGCTTTTGAAGGTAAGATTCATCTCCCAAACGTCTCCTATTGGGTATTTTTTAGGAGAGACAGCAGGAAAAGGCTGTACACGAATGAATAATAATATTCTCCCATTTGGCTTCTCCATCTTTCAGTGCTTCCTCGTCATCTCCACACAATCTGCTCTCACCCTCCAGCTACTTCTCCTGGGAAGAGATCTTCACCAAATCCCATCCCCTTTGACTTTCACCAGGGGATTGGTGTCTGCTTGTGTCCTCTCTCACACATTCTAGGTCATTTAGGGGTGTAGATAGAAGGCTGTTGGCCCAAAGGTAACTGACCACAACATGCACATGCCCACATAATAAGCCTGTGAATACCACCAGGAGATGAGAGTTTTGAATTTGGGTAGCAAAATTATTCTAGCTGCTCCAAAAGGAGTGGCAGATTTCCATCTCCCTGTCTACTTACATGGGCTTTGTGGTGAGTGACCACATTGGATGTTGTTACAGATCCAGAGAAATTGCCTCATCCAGAGAGCTCTCACATCTGTTCTCTCAGTATCCACCACCACGGAGATGCTCCCAAGACTCTTTTTCTTCTCTGTGCTTCTCTCTACAGGTAAGGAAGGGGTTGAGTAGTCCATCGGGAGAGTCTTCTGTTGGCTTCTCTTGGGCCACATCTCACTGGTGTCACTTGAATGGAATGGAAACAAGACGGCTGAAATCCCCAAGGTCACCGGAGAGCTGGAAGAAAGTGATCCTCTCTCTTTCTGTCTTCTTCCTAATCCCTTTCTCAAAACCCATGATGCCTTTGGCTGAGCCCTTGTGTGGTTGTCCCCAGCAGAAGGAACACAAATTATAGACAATTGAATTTCCTTACCCCTTTATCCCCTATAAGAGGTATTTAATAACAACAGTAATAAAGATTTATGCTGCTGCTGATGATGATGATGTGAGAGAGGAGGAGTAGAATCAAATTGCAAACATCACATGCAGCCCCCTAGCATTGCCAGAAAGCATCATATCACAAATCTGGGCCTGATCTGCCCTTGGAGACCTCCAGATTTCCATTGGGAGAAACACCAAAGAAAAACTAGCAATTGTAGGAGAGCGATCATTGCCTCTTGTGCATGATGTAGTGCAGGGGTGGCCAAACTTGCTTAATGTAAGAGCCACATAGCATAAACGTCAGATTTTTGAGAGCTGCAAGACATGAACATCAGATATTGGAGGGAGGGAAGAAAAAATTGCGAAGGGAGGAGGGAGGAAGAGATGCAAAGAAAGCAACTTTAACTTTAAATGCATTTTCCAAGCCACTGGATTTAAAGAGAGAAATGCCTTCTCCTAACCAGCTGACAGGGTGGTAGTGGGTTTGAGAGCCACACAATATGTGTGAAAGAGCCACATGTGGCTCCCGAGCCACTGTTTGGCCACCCCTGATGTAGTGCAACCAAATGCCAAATCCTTGTTAATAGTTTGAGTGTGCCTGTCTGCTCAGTGGTAGACAGAGAACATCTCCTGTTAACACGACTGCACCATAATCCCATATTGGAGGCCTTAGTTTGCTCTTTCTTTCTTTCTTTCTTTCTTTCTTTCTTTCTTTCTTTCTTTCTTTCTTTCTTTCTTTCTTTCTTTCTTTCTTTCTTTCTTTCTTTCTTTCTTTCTTTCTTTCTTTCTTTCTTTCTTTCTTTCTTTCTTTCTTTCTTTCTCTCTCTCTCTCTCTCTCTCTCTCTCTCTCTCTCTCTCTTTTTCTCTCAACTAGTACCCAACTAGTAGCTGGGAGACCCAGGTTTGAATTCCTGGTCTATCCAGAAATTTCTTGGGTATGTAACTTCTCAGGTCCATTCAGCAGAGACAAGCTGGCTCAACCCCCCCCCCCCCCCAAAAAAAAAAAATCATTAATTTGCAAGGAGACAACTCCAGCCTCCAACATACAAAACTAGAAACTGAAATAAGCTTTCCTCCCAACAGGTCCAAACTAAATCATGCAGATATTAGGGAAGGAGGAGACTGTTGCATTCAGCAGTGGAATTCTAGCAGGAGCTCCTTTGCATATTCGGTCACACAACCCTGATGTAGCCAATCCTCTAAGAGCTTACAAAAAAGAGCTTTGTAAGCTCTTGGAGGATTAGCTACATCGGGGGTGGGGGGTGGGGGGTGGGGTGGCCTAATATGCAAAGGAGCTCCTGCTAGAATCCCACTCCTGGTTCTATCACATAAATATACACAATAAATCTACCACAGGGTATTGTGGGGCTATTCCCTGTCAGCCCAGCCAACCTCCAGAGGGGGATTGTGAAGATTAAGCAGAGAAGGGGAGAATGGCACTCACCATGCTGTTATTTCTTTTCTGTCTCTAGGAGCTTCTCTGAAGTGTGAGTTGTGTTTCAATTACGGCAGTAGCTGTAATGGTTCTAAAGAACTCTGCAGTGAAATGGATGACACCTGTGCCATTATCTCTATTGAGAATTCTTTAGGTGGGTTTCCGCAGGGCCTGTAAGACTGAATTGTTCCAGATGGCATATGATATCTCAATGGGAGAGGGCTGCCACTCCACTTGGACTTATCTTGTATTAATACCAACTGCCTAGGATTCGATGGTGTCGGAGAGAGGATGACACCATATGATCCTGCCTTATAATAGCTGTAGTAGCACCACTGTGATTTTATTTGATTGCTTTTTTGGGTCATGGTTTTAATACTGTTTTTTTTTTTTAAAAAAAACTTAGCAATCTTTATTAAGAATAATAAAGTTACATGAAAGGATCTATCATAGAAGTAACAGACTTACGCCAAGCCTCAATAGGATGGGTTACAAAGAAAGCCTGTGCAATAACTAAAAATAGAGAAAATTATAAGAAACGAATAACAAATTAAGCAAATAGCATTAAGTGTAGCGATCATAGTGTTCTGAAAACACCTTAATAAATGGCATTTTTGTTGTTCAGTCGCACAGAATCCGACTCTTTGTGACCCCATGGACAAAGTCACACCAGGCCCTCCTGTCTTCCACCATCCTCCGAAGTCTGCTCAAATCTGTGTTTGTTACATCAGTAACGCTGTCCAACCATCTCCTCTTTTGCCGTCCCCTTCTTCTTTTGCTTTCCATCTTTTCTAGCATCAGGATTTTCTCTAGGGAGTGCTCCCTTCTCATTTGGTGGCCAAAGTATTTGAGCTTCAGCTTCAGCATCTGACCTTCCAGGGAACAGTCTGGGTTGATTTCACTTAGGACTGACTGATTTGAACTTCTTGCAGTCCAAGGGACTCTCAAGAGCCTTCTCCAGCACCACATCTCAAAAACAGCTATTCTTCTGCGCTCGGCCTTCCTTATGGTCCAGCTCTCACAGCCATACATTACTACTGGGAATACCATCACTTTGACTATACAGACTTTTGTTGGCAGGGTGATGTCTCTACTTTTTATTATACTGCCCAGGTTCGTCATAGCTGTCTTCCCAAGGAGCAAACGTCTTTTAATTTCATGGCTACGACTCCATCTGCAGTCATCTTGGATCCCAGAAATGTGAAGTATGTCACAACTTCCATGTCTTCCCCTTCTATTTGCCAAGGAGTGATGGGGCCAGATGCCATGATCTTACTTTTTTTGATGTTGAGTTTCAAGCCTACTTTTGTGCTCTCCTCTTTCACCCTCAACAAGAGGTTCTTTAGGTCCTCCTCACTTTCTGCCATTAGAGTAATGTCATCTGCATATCTGAGGTTGTTGATGTTTTTCCCAGGAATCTTTATTCTGGCTTGTGCTTCATCCAGGCTAGCATTCCACAAGATGTACTCTGCATATAAATTAAATAAGCAGGGTGACAATATACATCCTTGTTGAACTTCTTTTCCTATTCTAAACCAATCAGTTGTTCCATATCCCGTTCTGACCATTGCTTCTTGACCCTTATACAGGTTTCTCAGGAGACATGTGAGGTGGTCTGGTACTTCCATCTCTTTAGGGACTTGCCACAGTTTGTTGTGAGCCACACAATCAAAGGCTTTAGCGTAGTCAATGAAACAGAAATAGACATTTTTCTGATACTCCCGTGCTTTCTCCATAATCCATTGAATGTTGGCAATTTGATCTCTAGTTCCTCTACCTCTCCAAAACCCAGCTTGAACTTCTGGTAGTTCCCGATCTACATACTGCTGAAGCCTAGCTTGTAGGATCTTTAACATGACCTTGCTGGCATGTGAAATGAGTGCAATGGTGTGATAGTATGAACATTCCTTGACATTACCCGTCTTTGGGATTGGAATATCAACTGATCTTTTCCAACCCTGTGGCCACTGTTGTGTTTTCCAAATTTGTTGACATAATGTGTGCATCACTTTAGCAGCAGCATCTTTTAGGACTTTGAATAGCTCAACTGGGATACCATCATCTCCACTCGCTTTGTTGTTAGTAATGCTTTCTAAAGCCCATTTGACTTCACACTCCAGGATGTCTGGCTCAAGGTCAGCGATTTCACTGTCATGGTCATCCAGGACTTTGAGATCTTTCTTGTATAATTCTTCTGTATATTCTTGCCACCTCTTCCTGATCTCTTCTGCTTCTGTTAGGTCCCTACCATTTTTGTCCTTTATCATGGCCATCTTTGCACGAAATGTTCCCTTAATTTCTCCAATTTTCTTGAAGAGATCTCTTGTCCTTCCCATCCTATTATTTTGCATTGTTCCTTCAGGAAGGCCTCCTCATCTCTCCTTTCTGTTCTCTGAAAATCTGCATTCTGTTGGGTGAATCTTTCCTTTTCACCTTTACCTTTTGCTTTCCTTCTTTCCTCAGCTATTTGTAAAGCCTCATCAGACAGCCACTTTGTTTTCTTGCATTTCTTTTTCTTTGGGATGGTGCTGATTGCTGCCTTCTGTACAATGTCATGAACCTCCGTCCATAGTTCTTCAGGCACTCTATCAACTCTAGTTCCTTAAACCTATTCTTCACCTCCACTGTATATTCATAAGGAATGTGATCAAGGTCAAATCTGAATCGGCTAATGGCTTCTCCAGTTTTCTTCGGTTTAAGCCTGAATTTTGCAATGAGTAGCTCATGATCTGAGCTGCAATCAGCTCCAGGTCTTGTTTTTGCTGACTGTAAGGAGCTTCTCCATCTTTGACTGCAGAGTATATAATCAATCTGATTTCTGTGTTGCCTATCAGGTGATGTCCATGTGTAGAGTCGCCTTTTAGGTTGTTGGAAAAGGGTGTTTGCTATGACCAACTTGTTCTTTTGACAAAACTCTATTAGCCTTTGCCCGGCTTCATTTTGTTCTCCAAGGCCAAACTTGTCAGTTGTTCCAGTTGCCTTTTGACTTCCTGCTTTGGCATTCCAGTCCCCTATGATGAGGAGGACATCTTTTTTTTTGGTGTTAATTCTAGAAGATGTTGTAGATCTGGTCCACTTCAGTTTCTGCTGCATCACTGGTTGGGGCATAGACTTGGATTACTGTGATTTTGAATGGTTTGCCTTTGCATAAATGGCATTAATTGCTTCCAATTGAAAGAATATTGCTTATTAGAAGAAAGATATTCCAAATATGAAAGCCAGACACTCAAAAACGTGGATTTGTATAGATCTGAGTTCTGTTGTTTAATCGAGTCCGTGATTTTATCAAGCACATACTGTTCCTGTACCTTGATATGCCAATTTGGAATAGATAAGAGTTTCGAAGATTTCCATTTGGTAATACTGTTTACTAATGTTGCCTCTGTTTATTTTCTGTTGTTAGCCACCTTGAGTCTTCACAGAATGGGTGGGGTATAAATCTAACATAATAAATAATAAAGATGTTGAAGATGATATTAGATTTATATCCCACCCTATACTCTGAATCTCAGAGCAGTCACCATCTCCTTTACCTCTCGCCCACCACAACAGACGCCCTGTGAGGTAGGTGGACTGAGAGAGCTCTCCCAGAAGCTGCCCTTTCAAAGTCAACCTCTATGAGAGCTATGGGTGACCCAAGGCCATTGCAGCAGGTGCATGTGGGGAAGTGGGGGAATCAAACCCAGTTCTCCCAGATAAGAGTCCGCTCACTTAACCACTATAGCAAACTGGCTCTCTAAATAAATAATAAGGACCGTGAACCAGGTTAGGGGGGCGGACAGGCTGCAGATGCAGGTAAGATTGTTTACTGCTTGGATGGAGATCAACTTGGGTGCTGGACTGGCAAGACTGGCTTCAAGTTCCACATGATCCATTTGTGATGCCTTCTGCCATCACCCTTGCATGATCCCCAATTTGTATCAATCCTTGTAACCAGGACTTTTTTTGAGCAGGAACTTACAGGAACACAGTTCCGGCTGCCTTGGTGTCAGGGGGTGTGGCCTAGTATGCAAATAGTTCCTGCTGGGCTTTTTCTAAAAAAAAAAAACCTATGTGAAACAATGGTGATGTCAGGGTGTGTGGCCTAATATGCAAATGAGTTCCTGCTGAGCTTTTTCTGCCAAAAAAGCCCTGCTTGTAACATCCCCGTTTGCAGTGCACGCCTCCATTTAGTTCTCCAGGCTGAGTTGTCAGGGACGCTCTAAACCAATCCTGAATTGAGCAGGGGGTAGGACTAGATGGCCTCTATAATCATTTCCGTGATTCTATGATAATCCAAGTGCAGGTGTCTCCTGCATCTCAGCGTTCCTAGGTGTGCTCCCCAATTCTGCATAGAATAAAATTTAAATTTCACCTGGGATTATCTCACAAAACATCCAGGTGGGCTGGAGTGTTTTAGAACTATTTGGAAGAGAATGTTGGTGGCTGGATTCAAACTCTCTCTGGCTACAAGTTCAGCTATCCACCTGAACACTGAAGAATGAAGTAAGAGTCTATAGGAGCAAGGGGTGAACTAACACCTGGTGGACGTAGAATTATGTTCACAGGCTGAGTTGTTTTCTTCACAATTATTCAGTATGATATTATCCACAGAATTTTGATCCACAGATGTGACTGATAGGGACAGTGCCCCATCCCAAACAGGCCTATTCATTGGTAAATTTCAATCACTTCAATAGTATTTACTCCCAAGCAGGGTTTTTATTGGTAGCAGGAACTCCTTTGCATATTAGGCCATACACCCCTGATGTAGCCAATTCTCCAAGAGCTTACAGGGCTCTTCGTATAGGGCCTACTGTAAGCTCCAGAACAATTGGCCACATCAGGGGGTGTGTGCCCTAATATGCAAAAGCCCTGCTCCCAGGAAAGGGGCATGGGACTGTGCCTACAGTGTAATGTCTTTCATAAAATGTGGGCCCCCTCCTAGTTTGGTTCTGCCTAACATGCAGGAATGTTTTGCATTCTGTTGGGTTCTGAGAAAAGTAGGGCTGATACTTAATCAGGGGTGGTATTCTAGCCTTGTAAGGGGTGTAATTCTAGTATTGTAAGCTCTTGGAGGATTGGCTACATCAGGGGGTGTGGCCTAATATGCAAAGGCGCTCCTGCTAGAGTTCCACCCCTGTACTTAATATATGGCATTAGTGGATGTGGGGAGAACATAAGGGAAGCCATGTTGGATCAGACCAGTGGCCCATCCAATCCAACACTCTGTGTCATACAGTGGCCAAAAAACCCCAAAACCCCAAGTGCCATCGGAAGATTCACAAGTGGGTCTAGAAGCCCTCCCATTTTGCCCCCCCCCCCACAAGCACCAAGAATACAGAGCATCACTGCCCCAGACAGTTTCAATAATATGCTGTGGCTAATAGCCACTGATGGACCTCTGCTCCATAATTTTATCCAATCCCCTCTTGAAGGTGGCTGTGCTTGCAGCCGCCACCACCTCCTGTGGCAGTGAATTTCATGTGTTAATCGCCCTTTGCGTGAAGAAGTGCTTCCTTTTATCCATAGACCCTCTGCAGTGGTATGAACTCGTACAGATTTGGACAATGACATTTCATTGCTATGGAGGAATGGGCATCCCTGCACTTGCAGAGCTTTTCAGCCCATTTCTCACCAGTCCATGAGAAACACCCAAGTCCTCCATCCCATTGCAAGCCATTGCAGCCCATCCCACTCACCACAGTGATGGAATTTTTGCTGCTCACAATAGGAACCTCTTGTTTTCTTTTGTCCCTGCAGAAGACATCACACGTTATTCAGTAATGAGGGACTGTTATTCTGCTTTGTCCTGTCGGACTCCTTGGATGTCAATGAATATGGGGAAGGGAAGAAAACTCCTGTCTTATTCCTCCTGTTGCATTGGAGATTCCTGCACAATGGACGATCCTAAGAGTAGGTGTACCTTTTATTTATATATTTATTTTGCTTTCCCTCCTCCTGCTTTACTCCTCATGCTGTCGTTGCTGCGCAGAATTATGCTGCTCGTTCTGCGGGGTCCTTTTTGCCTCTCCATCTGTCATCGCCTTCCCTGTCAGACTGTCATTGTGGGCCTGCTGGAGTCAGGAAGTGAAAGGGAGGCATCGTGAAAAGCCACTCCGGTCTGTCTTTGCTTCCCCTGTTGGCCTGCCCCTGTGGCCCACCAGAGAGGTGAAGGGGAGGGAGGGTGCATCAGTTTCACTCTCCTTGGCTTGGAAGGGAGGGGAGAGACACTGACCCACTCTACCTCCCATCCCCATCCTTAGTCAGCTTGCAGGGTTCTCTTCCCCTAGCAGCCTGGTTGGGGAAGCAAAGAAAGAATTGGGGAGATTAGAATAAAGATCAACCCCAATGGATAACCACTGTTATTGCGATTCTTTTATCGGCAGCCAAATTTAATCATAGAATCATAGAGTTGGAAGGAACCTCCTGGGTCATCTGGCCCAACCCCAATGCAGGAAACCCACAAATACCTCCCTCTAAATTCACAGGATCTTCATTGCTGTCAGATGGCCATCTAGCCTCTGTTTTAAAAACCTCCAAGGAAGGAGAGCCCACCGCCTCCTGAGGAAGCCTGTTCCACTGAGGAATCGCTCAAACGGTCAGGAAGTTCTTCCTAATGTTGAGCTGGAAGCTCTTTTGATTTAATTTCAACCCACTGGTTCTGGTCCTACTTTCCGGGGCCACAGAAAACAATTCCACACCATCCTCTAGATGACAGCCCTTCAGGTGCTTGAAGATGGTGATCATATCACCTCTCAATTCCACACCATGCGCTATATGAGAGCCCTTCAAGTAATGATCATTGGTGAAACACCCTCTGATTTTAATATAGTTCTTGGGGGTATTCGAAGTATGGACGCAGATGATTCCTGCCCCCCTAAGCCCGGACGTATATTTTTGTGTGTTTCAAAAATCCCTGGAAAATTGCAGCCAAGGTTTCAGCCAGAATCTATAATGTATTCTTATCAACGGACTCTCTACTGGCATACACATCTTAAATACCACATAGGAGAATGCGAGAGGTAAGATTCTGTAACAAGGCAAAAGTGTTAAAATGGCAAGGGTGGTAGAAGCATTCTCTTTTCTTCTTTGGGAGATCATTGACAAGGAATAATGAAAGAAGGGGCTCTATCAGGATGAAAACTGGGAAATATGGATCCAGGTGGGCAGCTGTGTTGGTATGAAGCAGTAGAACAAAGTTTGAATTCTGTGGCATAAAACAAAGGTTTATTCAAAGTATGACCTTTTATATCCATGCACACAGTTCCTTAGATATGCTGAAATGGAAGGTAACAGTTCAAACTTATGGACAGGCTGAACAGTAAATTAGCATGTAACATGATGAAGACATTTTAAGATATGCAAAGACAAAACAACTCTGTGTTGACCGTATTAACTTAGCTGGTTATTCCTGTATAAAGAACTATTTTCAAGAGAATCAAAATAGTGGAATATCACAATTAAATCTTTGTAAGCACTGAAGGCAGTTATTAGAGGTCAAGTGATTGGACTGCCATCCCACCTAAAAAAGGTAAAAGAACAGAAAGTTTAAACATTACTATTAATTATTATTATTAAACATTATTATTAAAAATGGAAAATATATGTATTTATCAACAGCTTCTAACTGAAAGGAAAATTCTTGAATCCCTTGAAATCACTCAGATCCAAAAGAATTCAATACATACCAGGCAAAAATTTTGGCAGAAATCACTGAAAACTTTGAAAATTTTATCCTGGCAGGTAAAGGGGGTGGGAAGCCGCTAGATATATCTATACCATTAGTGATAAAATTGGGAAGTTATAAACAGGTTCGAGAAAGGTCATCCAGATAATGGCTGAATATTATCAGAAACTATAATCCACTGATAACATTGGGGAGTTATCCATCAGGGAGTATTTAAATCAAACACGTTTTGCTAAAGCAATAACAGATAATCATAAATTCCTATTGCACAACCCAATCTCAATGCATGAGTTATTGCAAACAATCAAATCTCTCAAGATGAACTCAACCCTAGGAAGCAGGATTTCCAAACAGATTTTATAATGTTTTACAAGCAGACCGTATAGCAGCTACATGCAACAATATATTAGAGTCAGGGATGTTGCCAAAAACTTGGGAAGAAGCATGTATTATACTTCTACTACTACTACTACTACTACTACTAATAATAATAATAATTTTATTCTTATATCCCGCCCTCCCCCGCCGAAGCGGGCTCAGGGCGGCTTATTCCAAATGAAAATAAAGATAGATCTATTCCTAGTTCTTACAGACCTATTTCACTGTTGAATACTGATGCTAAAATCTTTACAAAAATTCTGGGAAACAGATCACAAAAAGTCGTCTTTAATGATATCAATACAGATCAAACAGGGTTTATCCCACGATGAAATATATCTGATAATATCCAGTGGACTTTAAATGTAATAAATTATTGTAAATTTTATAGACAGGAATCTATCCTGTTAGTTTTGGACATACAAAAGGCATTTGATTCCTTGGAGATTTCATCTCAGAAAGTATTATTACAACAAATGGGGTTTTGGTATTAAATTCTTGAATGCCATAAAAGCTATATATGCTCATCCTACATCCAAGGTAAAAGTCAACAATCATTTATCAGATTCAATTACTTTTCCAGAGGTACTAGACAGGGGTGTCTTTTGTCACCCTTGCTGTTTGCCTTAGCAACGGAACCATTAGCAGAGGCTATTCAAAATAACACCCATATTACAGGCATACAAATTATGGAAGGAACACATAAAATAAATATATGTTGATGACTTAGTGGTTTATCTTGCAAACCCATAGCTGTCCATAATTAATTTACATGGTACTGTCTTGGATTTTAGTAGAATCTCTGGACTATATATTAGTCCTAAAAAATTTGATCTTTATTCTATATATCTGTCCAAAAAACTGCATCTATTTTTTTTTTTAAATCATATAATTGGATTGTGGACAAATGGAGATATCTGGGAGTGTATATTCCAACAGAGCTTTCACAACTTTTACATTATACTTTTAGTAGAGTGTATAATGTAATAAAGCTTCAATTAAAAATGGGAAGCCTTGCAGTTATCCCGGCCAGACAGAATATATTTCATCATCATACCTTTTAAGACTCCAGGTCCCGACGGCCTTCCTGCCAAATTTTTTTTTTAAATTGCAACCTGGTGGTCTTTGCCTCTGGCTAAACTATTCACTTATATGGAACAATCCCTGAGCCCTGGCTCAATCCATTCAAGTTCCCATTTATAAAAAGGGTAATTCAAATCTTCCTGAGAACTTTCGTCCCATTAGTCTATTGCCTGTTCTGGGAAAATTATATGCCAAGCACTTAGAACATCGATTGATTAACTGGCTACATCAAAATAATATTATTGCTTCAGAACAGATAGGCTTCTCCAAAAAGAAGTCTACCATCGATCATTGTGCTGCACTGACTTTTCTAGCTGACAAGTACATAAACATAGGCAAGAAGAAACTTTACATAGCCTTTGTTTTGAGAATATATTTAATAAAAAGTTTTATTCTCCCAAAATTTCTTTTTTTTTGTTTCAAACAGTACCTATATATATATTTTAAAAAATTAGATGAATGGCAGCAAACATTAAATAAATTTATGTGGGCCAAAAAGAAACCAAGAATCAGTTTCCAAGTTCTTCAGAGACCAGAAGATGGTCAAGGTTTAAACCTTCCAGATCTGACTGTATATTTTAAGGTGTCTAATATAACAAATGTTTTTAGAGCACTTACCACAAATTCAAAAAATGGTTGGTTACAAATAGAACAGTATTTTTCTTATCTGGATTCTTTACCTGAGACTTATCGGACAACACCTAATAATAATCAAGTTATAATTAAACAGAATAACTTTTTGGAATCATCCTTAAAAATTTGGAATGACGCAAGGAAAAAAACCCTCTGTTCACTGGGATTTCATCATTTACTCCTTTTACCAACCAGGATTGATTCCTTCCAGGGAAGCAGGATAATTTTTTTTCCTGAAATGGGGACAGTTAAAATTGCTTCACTTGTGGGATGTCAGTAATACAGCAAAAATTTTAGAAACACAAAAACTGGAACAAATAGCGGGCAATAACATTAATTGGTATACTTACTTCCAATTAAAACATTTGTTAGAATCTCCTCAGCTGGTTGAGACATTTTCCAGACTTTTGGCAGATTTTGAGCTTCTTTTTTTTAAAAAAAATCAAGATTCAGCAGATCAGATAGAGAGTAAATAGATTATAAATTATCAATCTCAATGGACAACAGACGGTCAAAGTATATAGAAGAGGATGACTGGGAATGGATTTGGAATTATCCCAGCTCTCATGCTGCTGTTTTTAATACAAAATTCCAACAATTTAAAATGCAAACAAGATGGTATGTTATACCAAGTAGTTACATAAAATTTTAAAAACCCTAAATTATTTTAAAAAATTGTGGTCCCCAGTCAGACTTTTTCCACTGTTGGTGGACCCGTGAATTATTACAATTATACTGGAAAGATATTGTCCAATGAATTAAGCAAATAAACTTTGACTTGCCTTTAATACCATAACTGTTCCTACTTGATTTCTGGAAGCAACCTGTAAAGGATAAAAGTAAAATGCAATTAATATCAATATTGTTAGGTATAGTCAGAATTACATTGGCAGCCCTGTGAAAAAATAAGAAAATGCCCACGATCAAGGAAGTGTCAGCAAAGGGTTCATTGACGTTTCAAAATGGTCAGACTTGTCTTTGTTGAAAACTAAGTTGCTTTTATTGATAACTACAATGTTACTCTAGGCATGGATTCATTGGAACTGATAGCAAATGGTTCGAGTCATTGGCATTTATGAATACACTTCAAAGGATTTGTGCTTTAAACTATTTCCCATAATAAAACTACAGACTGACCATGCAAGTAACACCTTCACATGCCCGCTTATCTCTCACAGTTGTTGGTTACATCCCCCTCCTGGTGATGTCCTTGCTCTGCTCAGGAGGCGCCTGGGAAGCTAGCTGCGCACTCTACACTTCAAAGACCTCGTGGGCCTTTGATACCCAGGAGACATTCATCCTCTTCTCCCCCCCCCTTGTTACTGTACATAGTATCAGGGTTAGTAGCATAGGACTTTATTAAACATTCTGGTTAGTAAGCAGCAAGTAATATATTTAGCAAGCAAATGTATAACTTCAATGAAACAAGGTCTGACAGGAAGGGCAACTGCAACTTTGGGTCTCCTTTATTACGAGTAAAATGTCAGATAGCAATAATTATACTAAAACAAATAATTCCACCATGGCATTTGTTTGTTTCCTGTAGCTCAATATATAACTGAAAAAGGCATACTTCCCAAGAATATAGCGTGTCAGTAAATGTTTTTTTTTTAAAAAAAACAACAACAGACCTCTGATATATTTGTAGATAAACAGCATATGAAAATGTCATTTTGGGGCTACCCAGGTGTTCTATGCTATTTTGCATGTTATTACATTTAATTTTAAAAACCCTGCCACTCCTGCTGTTAAATAAAGGAATATCACATTAAAAGACCTCTTATATTGAGCTGCAGGATACCCTGTAGGAGGCATATAGGCGATAATTCTCTGAAATATAAAACAAAGCGATACATACTTATGTCTGTGTCAGCATCCAAAAGAAGGAGCAGCAATAAATGGGCACCAGCATCAGAACATAATGATTTATTGAGTGATGTTGTGCAAAAAAACCCCAAGTGAATTATATTGTAAAATTAAAAAGGTAAAGGTAGTCCCCTTTGCAAGCACCAGTCGTTTTCGACTCTGGGGTGTCGTTGCTTTCACAATGTTTTCACGGCAGACTTTTTTCAGGGTGGTTTGCCATTGCCTTCCCCAGCCATCTGCACTTTCCCCCCAGCAAGCTGGGGACTCATTTTACCGACCCCGGAAGGATGGAAGGCTGAGTCAACCTGGAGCCGGCTACCGGAACCAGCTTCTGCTGCAATTGAACTCGTGAGCAGAGGGCTCCGACTGCAGTACTGCAGCTTTACCACTCTGCGCCGCGGGGCTCTTATATTGTAAAATACAGTTAATTAATTGGTGGTTTTGGCAGAAAACGTCATCAAGTTACAACTGATTTGGTTTGACACTAGGATTTTCAAGGCAAGAGACATTCAGAGGTGGTTGCCTGCTTCTGTGTAGCAACCCTGGACTTCCTTGATGGTCTTCCATCCAAGTACTAATCAGGGACGACTCTGTGGAGATCTGAAAAGATCAGGCTCACCGGGGTCATCCAGGTCAGGGCACTTAATCCATTAATGACGGCTAATCAATTAGTTACAACAGTGACCCTGATTAATGGGCTGGAGGAGATTCTTTTTTTTGAAAATAAAATGCAGATTATTTGAATACAAGTTCTGAATGTGTCAAATGCCACCTGGGATACATACACGTATCACCTAATAACAGAAGTATCCCTTCCTCTTTAGTGTGATTGGTTTGTTTTCCTTAGATGAAAACGGATGTTAATTTAATGGATGACTCAATCCATGCATCGCCTGAAATGTATAAGACTAAGTTGGCTGCTCCCCTCCCCCTATCTTTAGCTGGGCTATGGCCCTAATAAAAAGCTCTTCTATAAATGATTGATAAAGGTGGAACAATACTTTCAGGGCCGGCGCGTGGGAGTAAGGGAGGTAGGCAGTTGCCTAGGGCGCCACCTCACCTATGGGTGCCCCCTTACTCCCTTACACTCTTCAGAGGCTTCCTTCAGAGGCATCCATTTTAGTGGCATCTGGGCAGGGCACTGCTAAAACACCACACTCTCCAAAAAGCATGGTGTTTTAGTGGCATTTGGCCACTTCCAGGTTGAAAGTGGCCGAGCGGCGCCCTCATGGAAAGGCGCTGCTTGTCCGCTTTCATCCCGAAAGTGGCCGAATGCCACTAAAATGCCACGCTCTTCTGAGAGCGCAGTGTTTTAGCAGTGCCCCGCTGCTTTTGGGTTGAAAGCGGACGAGCGGTGCCTTTCCTTGAAGGCGCTGCTCATCCACGTTCATCCCAAAAGCTGCGGGGTGCCGCTAAAATACCTTGCTCTTTGGAGGCTTCGAAGGAAGCCTCTGAAGAGCCAGGTCGCTTGCATGATGACATCACTTTGTGACATCACTGTGGCGCAAGCACGAATATGACCGGAGCAAAGGGATGGGGGCGCGGTGCAGGGGTCTGCTGGGAGTGGCAGAACCCCTAGTGCCGGGCCTGAATACTCTGTATACAGATCCATGATTCTTTTTGCAGGTACTTAAAAAAAAAAATCTGTTCAGCTGCTGGGATTGCAGTTTAAAAGAGGAAGTTTGGGAGAGAATGGAGAGCTTCTTAAGGGTTCCTTCCTGATCTTCTTTTCCCACCTAACAGTCACTGCCTGCCCAAACCCAGCAGCTGTGTTCTCTACAGTGTGAAAAGAATAATGGAACCTTATGCATTGTTTGACCCTCAGGCTTGGCATCAAGACGAAAGTGCGAAGCTACAAGAAGGAAGATTCTCTGGTTTAAATTTAACAACGTCGGTATCTCTGTTTTCACTTTCCCGCTTCTCATGTTTACTCCCTTTTCGTCCTGCATTTGATAGTGCCTATGGAAACCACCATAAATGGACTACGGTGCCCGGCCTGCTACGGTATCAATGTAAAATGTGTTACAGAAGAGCTAAATTGTGCTGGAGAGGAGAATCATTGCTTTGATATTGTCTCAATGAAATATGAAAGTAAGTTTGATTTTATATGAAATGAATTAACTTTTGAATCCCCCCCTTTCCTAGTTGGCTTGAATTTTGTTCAGTGATATTTATTTATGTAGACATTTAGACCCTATTTTTACCCTGATTGGGAGGGAAGGGGCAAAGCCACTTACATCACCTTGTCCCTCCTCTATGTTATACTCACAATAACTGTGTGATGTAGGTTAGAGTGAGAGTCTGCGGCCCCATGGTGCAGAGTGGTAAAGTAGCAGTACTGCAGTACTGTGGTCTGAACTCTCTGCTCATAACCTGAGTTCGATTCCGACAGAAGCTGGATTCAGGTAGCCAGCCCAAGGTTGACTCAGTCTTCCATCCTTCCGAGGTCAGTAAAATGAGTCCCCAGCTTGCTGGGGGGAGAGTGTAAAAGACTGGGGAAGGCAATGGCAAACCATCCTGTAAAAAGTCTGCCGTGAAAACATTGTGAAAGCAACATCACCCCAAAGTTGGAAATGACTGGTGCTTGCAAAGAGGTCCTTTCCTTTCCCTGCAGCTGGCCCAGATTCACCCACCCAGTAAACTTACATAGCAGAGTGGGTCATTGAGCCTGCTTCTCTCAAATCCTGTGGCTTTTCCACACTCTCGTTTTCCTCACTTGTAAGTTCGTGTTTCTTTAGTGGGGGCTCTGTTCCACATATGTCTTGCTCTGTCTAGTGGTCAGTTCGATATTACACTGATTTGTGCCCAGCATCTCTCCCTGTAGATTGAAACTGCAGGTTTTTAATGCTGGACATACACTGGTGTAATATCAAATCGAGCACTAGTGGGAGCAAAATGCATGTGGAGCAGAAAACCTCCTGAAGAAACAAGATGTAGGAGGAAGGGAAATAAGAATGCAGAAAATCCCCTAGCCTGACACTCTAACCACCGCAACATGCTGGACCATACTTAGCAGCGGAGACAGAAGAAATGATCACTCCAACGTGAAGGGACTCTTCTTTTTTGTGGGGAGGGGGGATTTTTGTATCTTTTGTGCATGTGTGCATCTGGAAGTCATGTTGACTTCTGGTGACTGACCCCTACTGGAGGCCTGGAGGATATTCAGAGAGGCTGCCTGTCCCTGTCCTCCCAACCAACGTTCCCTCTAAGCTGCAGAGTCTTGTGAGCAAAAATTCTACTTTGTGAACCACTGGCATTAAAGCTGTGAGCTACTGCATAAATGAGTGTGCTCTGGGGTCCTCTTTCCTGAGCTAAGACAAAAATGTGTGAGCTGGAGGCTAAAAATCTGTGAGCTAGCTCACGCTAACTCAGGTTAGAGCAGGGCTGCGAAACATGCAGTTCGGGGGCCGAATCAGACCCCATCCTATCAGGCCCCCAAGCAATTGGTTGTCATCTGCTTCCTTCTCCCTCTCTCTCTTACTACCTGCTGCATCACAGCTTGCTTTGCAAGGCTTGCTCAATTGCTAAGGAGCTACAGAGCAAAACCTCTGTTTTCTCCATTGGCTGAGGCTCCCCCACCACCCCAGTCCTCTGCGGAAGGAAGGAAAGAGCCAGAGCTTCCTTTATCCAGTTCCTTAGATCCTATGGGAGAAATACAAAGAAAGCATCCTTAAGACCAAAAAGTGGTAACATTTTAAGCATGTTTTAGGTTTTAAAAAAATATATATACATATATGTATATATAAAACATTCTATGCCCCCGGTAGGATAGTTTGTCAGCATGCTATTCTACTTGGAAAGCATTGCAAGCCACAACATATTATTAATCCCAGAAATGAAAGTCTTAAACCAGGCTGGTCAAACGTATCCCAGAGGGCCAAATCAGGTCGCTGAGCAACTGGCTGTCGTCTGCTTCCTTCTGCATCACAGCTTGCTTTCCCAGACTTGCTCAATTACACAGGAGCTACAGAGCAAAACCTCTATTTTTTCCATTGGCTGAGGCTCCTCCCTTGGGGAGGAAGGGGGGGGAGGCAGAGCTTGCTTTGCCAGGCTCTCTCAATTGCACAGCAGAGCTGCTGAGCCAAGCTTCTCTTCCTTCTATTGGCTGAGGCGCCTTCCTCTTCTGGTCCCTGGGGAAGGAAGGAAAGAACCAGAGTTTCCTCTACCCAGTACCCTGGATCCCATGGGAGAAATACAAAGAAAGCACCTTTAAAACCAATGAGTGCTGACATTTTAGGCATGTTTTTAAGTTTTCTTTTTAAAAAAAGAAATATTCAATTGTGTTTGTGTCCTTTAAAAAATTTACGTCTCTGCTACATAATCTTAAGTAGGTACACACATGGCCCAGCCAGACATGGCCTGGCCCAAAAAGGCCTCATTTATGTCAAATCCGGTTCTCATAACAAATGAATTTGACACCCTGTCTTAAACAGTGTGTTTTTTTACCACCTTGGAACAAAGGAGGAGGATCCCAGTAGAGCTGTTTTTCCTAAGCAATGGCAACAGATGACCAGGTGGTGTGACCTCTAGAAGTGGGGAAGGAGGTTGATTGAGACTTTGAGAAACAGCCTTGTAGAATCCATCTAGACAGCACAAGACATCTGATAAACCAGGGGTGGCCAGCGGCAGCTCTCCAGATGCTTTTTGCCTACAACTCTGATCAGCCCCAGCCAGCATGGCCAATGGCTGGGGCTGATGGGAGTTGTAGGCAAAAAAAAAAAAAACCAAAAACTGGAGAGCTACCGTTGGCCACCCCTGTGATAAACAATGCAACTGAACTAGGACAAATGTTCCCAAACTTTTGAACCCTGCATTCCTCTTTGGAATTCTGACAAAGCATGGTGGGCATATGCACACAATGGCTCCCACACAACAACTGCTGCAGGAGGTGGGGCCAGCCACAAAATGGCTACCTCTGCTTACATTCAGTCACATAATGAAGAACACCACGCTGTGGTGGCACAGCTGATCAAATCTCCAGTGGCCAATCAGAAGCCTTGTTGGGCAAACGCCACACCTGCCCCCCCCCCAACACTTTCTTGAAATATTTGGTGGACATCAGGGAAGGTGTTGGTGGGCACCACATTGAGGAACCCCGGACTAGGATCACAAATTCAGAATCAGCACAAGCAGAAAACCCTCCCCAGTGTGATACACCCAGGGGTGGAATTCTAGCAGGAGCTCCTTTGCGTATTAGGCCACACACTCCTGATGTAGCCAATCGTCCAAGAGCTTACAAAAAAGAGCCTTGTAAGCTCTTGGAGGATTGGCTACATCAGGGAGGTGTGGCCTAATATGCAAAGGAGCTCCCACTAGAATTCCACCCCTGGATACACCATTCTATTTTCTTACATCGTTACGATCTTTGGAAAGCAGTTCTTAGGACTGAAGGGATGACTTGACTTTTCATCTTGTCTTCCATATCCAGACGACGAATACATCGAAGTCATCATGAAAGGCTGCACCACTAAGCAGATCTGCAGGGCGATAGAAAATGAAGAGCTTACCTTTATGAGAGGGTCTGAATTCATTTTCATGCATGGCTTCTGCACCCCCAGAGTTTCAGGAGGCTCTCGGACCACCGGACTCCTGTTCCCAACCTTTGCTAGGCTGCTGCTGCTGAAGATTCTCTTGTGAAGGGGCACCTGTCCGAGATGGCATCACCTGCGCTCAGCTGTATTTCCGTTACCTGAAAAAGACTCTCTCTTGAATGCATTATCAGAGTATATCCAATGCCTCTTTTCTTTGTAGCAGCCAGAGGCAATAAACACCCGCTATAAAGGGAATGTAAATCGAATGTCTGTCATGTCCAGGTAGAGGAAGATGTATTGGTGTGCGTGAAGTGTTGCCAAGCTGCCTTCCACTTACAGTGACCCTGTGTATTAATGACCTCCTAAACATCCTTGGTCAGGTTAATGTCTTGGTCAGGTCTTACAAATGGGGCTGTGGCTTTCTTGATTGAGTCAACCCATCTCAGTTTGATGTAGTGGTTAAGTGTGCGCACTCTTATCTGGGAGAACCGGGTTTGATTCCCCACTCCTCCACTTGCACCTGCTGGAATGGCCTTGGATTAGCCATAGCTCTCACAGAGCTGTCTTTGAAAGGGCAGCTGCTGTGAGAGCCCTCTCAGGCCCACCCACCTCACAGGGTGTCTGTTGTGGGGAGAAAAGATATAGGAGATTGTAAGCCGCTCTGAGTCTCTGATTCAGAGAAAGGTAGAGTATAAATCTGCAATTCTTCTTCTTGGGTCTTCCTCTTTTCCGGCTGCCTTGGTCTCTTCCAGACATTGCTGTGTTTTCCACTGATTCTTTTCTTCTTTTCTTCCTATCATGTCATCATGATGGGTGTCTCCTAGAATGTATTGCCTCCACAGATGCAAGAAAGAGATGGACACCAAGGTTTGTGTAAACTAAGAGCCACTTTATTCTTGACATATTTAAATGGAAAAGGAGACAATATAACTAGTGGCATGGACTGAGTAAAGTAAAAGGTAAAGGTAGTCCCCTATGCAAGCACCATTCATTTTCAACTCTGGTGTGACATTGTTTTCACAACATTTTCAAAGCAGATTTTTTACAGGGTGGTTTGCCATTGCCTTCCCCAGTCATCTGCACTTTCCCCCCAGCAAGCTGGGGACTCATTTTACCGACCTTGGAAGGATGGAAGGCTGAGTCAACCTGAGCCGGCGGCTACCTGAAACCAGCTACAGCCGGGATCGAACTCAGGTCATGAGCAGAGAGTTCAGACTGCAGTACTGCAGGTTTACCACTCTGCGCCACGGGGCTCTTGGCATGGACAGAGCCAGGGGTCAAAACAATGCCTTCTCTGCCATATAACAGCTGAGCCGCCTTTGCCCCTAGGTACAGCCATCCACAAATGGCTTGCACCCTGCCGGCACAGCAAACAGTTCTCTGCCATGGAGTTCCAGCCCCAGCTGCATGGCTGAAAGGAAGGATCGATCCAGGCAATCCCAAGGCAGTCTGTATTGTAATGTAATGTAATGTAAAATTTTATTTATATCCCGCCCTCCCCCGCCGAAGCAGGCTCAGGGCGGCTAACAGCATTTCAAGTAAACAGTACAGTATTAAAAACATTAAATTCACATTAAAATTCACATTAAAATCAATCAATAATTAAAAAATTCCTAAATCAACACTGGCGGTAACCGTTATTAATCTGGCGGTAAACATTACTTCAGTTATTGGTGAACGCCTGTTTAAAGAGGGCGGTCTTGCAGGCCCTGTGGAACTGATCTCCTCCTCTGGGAGTTTGTTCCAGAGTTGTGGGGCCGCAACGGAAAAGGCCCGAGTGCGGGTGCTTTGAAGTTTGACTTCTTTTGGCCCAGGGATATTCAGTCTGCTTTTCCCCACTGACCTCAGTGCTCTCTGGGGCTCATATGGGGAGAGACGGTCCCTCAGGTAGGTCGGTCCTTGGCCATATAGGGCTTTAAAGGTTATGACCAGCACTTTGTACTGGATCCGGTATACGATTGGCAGCCAGTGCAATCCGCGCAGCCCCGGCCGTATATGCTCCCATCTTGGGAGACCAAGTAACAGCCTGGCCGCCGCGTTCTGCACTATTCCTCACCCCACAGGGCTGCAGGGGCTGGGGATAATTCCGCAAGATCCCCGGGCCCCTAAACGGGTGCAAATGGTGCTCACTGAGCCACATGGCACTAACTGAACAGAATCTTGCCAAACCATAAAGTGACAAAGCTAATTAATGACGACACCCAAGCCAATTCCGCAATCCACTGAAAACACAGTACAGGGTAGGCAAGGAACACCTTTCCCAAAGGCCCGTATGGAAAAAGCGAAAAAATCCCTACCCGGTTCCCCACTCAAAGGGGGCAACCAGCAATTGTTTGCCCTGTTTTCAGGGTGGGAGGAAGGGTTCCCAGATCCAATTCAAGAAATATCCGAGGACTTTGGGGGTGGAGGCAGGAGACTGCCTCCACCCCCAAAGTCCTCGGATATTTCTTGAATTGGAGGTGGAGCCAGGAGAAATTGGGGGCGGAGCCAGAAGCAAAGTTGTGATAAGCATAACTGAAATCCAAAGGGAGTTCTGCCCATCACATTTAAAGGGACTGCATGCCTTTTAAATGCCTTCCCTCCATTGGAAATAACGATAGGGGCACCTTTTTTTGTGGCTCATAGAATTGGTTTTGAAACTTGGAGGGTTTTTTGAGTAGAGGGGTCAGATGCTATGCTGCAAATTTGGTGTCTGTATCTCAAAAACAGCCCCTCCAGAGCCCCAGATACCCGCAGATCAATTCTCCATTCTACCCTAAGAGAATCGGTCTCCATAGTGAATAATGGAGTGCCCAGCAGACATTTTCCTCCCCCCCCCAGCTTTCTGATGACCCTGAAGTGGGGGGAGGGCTTCCAAACCAGGGGATCCCCTGCGCCCACCTGGGGATTGGCAACCCTAGTGGAGGGTGGGTCGAGCACAAGCCAAAGACTACCTGGGTGGGAGCAAAGTCAGCCATTAGCAAGCACTGGCTGCGTCCCCTCAATGACTAGGGTGCCCTGCTGTTCTTCCATTATACGAGGTGGTGAAGGTGGCCCCCCGAAGGCATGGCCAGTTGTCCTATTGTTGGGTGGGAGCCAAAATCCCATTTAAAGTCATCTATGCTTGCGGCACGGATTGGTAAAGCTGCAGTACTGCAGTTGGAGCCCTCTGCTCATGACCTCAGTTCGATCCCAGCGGAAGCTGGTTCAGGTAGCCGGCTCCAGGCTGACTCAGCCTTCCATCCTTCCGAGGTCGGTAAAATGAGTACCCAGTAACGCAGCTTGCTGGGGGGAAAGTGCAGATGACTGGGGAAGGCAAGGGCAAACCACCCTGTAAAAAGTCTGCCGTGAAAACGTGAAAGCAACGTCATCCCAGAGTCGGAAACGACTGGTGCTTGCACAGGGGACTACCTTTGCCTTTTTATGCTTGTGGCGATCATGACATCTGTTGCCAGGGGACTTCACACTTTTATTTGCTTATTTATTGGGCTGTCCTTTCTCCCCAACAGAGGAAGACCGATTCCCCACTACGCTTGTTCCAGCGTCGGAGCTCTTTTCTCCCCGATGTTTCCCTCCACAAGCTGCGACTTGCTCCGCCTCTTTCCTGCAGTAAGCAGAAGCCATTTTTCAGAGGATCTTGCTTGCTGCGGGAAAGAGGTGGGACAAGTTCCAACCCCGGGACAGCTTGTGTGAAATTGGAGGGAAGTGTCATGGGGGTGGTGGTGGAAGAGCTCCAACACTGGAACAAGCCTAGTTTGGAATCGGTTGAAGCCTTACACCATTCTTGTTGCCTGCATTATCCTTGCAACAATGCTATCAGAGCGTGTGACTGGCTGAAGGTCAACCAGCTGGTTTCCATAGAATTCACACCATTCCCTGATCCTTGTTGGGGCCAGGGCTTTTTTTTGTAGCAGGAACTCCTTTGCCTATTAGCCCACACACCCGTGATGTGGCCAATCCTCCAAGAGCTTACAGGGATCTTAGTACAGGGTCTACTGTAAGCTGCAGGAAGATTGGCTACATCAAGGGTGTGTGGCCTAATAGGCAAAGGAGTTCCTGCTGCAGCAAAAAGCCCCAGTTAGGGCTACCAATTCCAGGTTAGAAAATTCCTGGAGATTTGGGGATGGAGCAAGGGGAGGGCAAAGTTTGGGGAGAGGAGGGACCTCAGCTGGGTAAAATTCCATGATGGCCACCTTCCAAAGCAAGAAACCTGAAAGGGCCAATTAAAGGGCCAAACATTAGGAACAAACTGTTAAAATAAAAAAAAACAACATACATGTATTTATTGTAGAAAGCTAAAACCATTTAAGGGCCCATCATAAGCCTCTATCCTATGCACAATCATAAAACCACGATGGGAACCCACTCAACTTGACCTGAATGACACACTTAGCTCTTGGCACGTAGGCTCTGACCTTATACCTATCTTGATCAATTCTGGACCATGTGAAATTTCCTTGTGGTCCAGCATTGTTCTGTTGGTTTATTCTATTCTGTAGTATGAGCCAATATGTGTACTTCCCTTTCTGTCCTCTGAAGAAGACCAGTCTAGGTCGAAACGCATCAGGTCAAGTTGAGTGGGTTCCCATCGTGGTTTTATGATTGTACATAGGATAGAGGCTTATGATGGGTCCTTAAATGGTTTTAGCTTTCTACAAGAAATACACGTATGTTGGGTTTTGATTTATTTTACAGTTTGTTTTTAGTGTTTGGCCCTTTAATTGCATATTAACCTTTCAGGTTTCTTACTCCAGTTTTTGGGTTAAGTTTCTCTCCCTTCTTTGTTTTTCCTTCACCTTCCAAAGCAGCCATTTTCTCCAGGACAATTCATCTTTCTCGTCTGGAGAGCAGCAGGAATTCCAGGAGTTCTCCTGGCTGTACCTAACTGTTGACAACCTGAAATTTCATACCACATTCTGAACTGTCGCACCGCACTGGCTGATTACTGGCATGGCAGCGGTGGTAATACTCCCTCTAAGCTGTGGAGTCTTGTGAGCAATAATAGTTAGAATCGTAGAATCATAAAAGTTGGAAGGGACCTCCAGAGTCATCTAGTCCAATCCCCTGAACAGTGCAGGAAACCTACAAATACTCCAAATTCACAGGATCTTCATCGCTGTCAGATGGCCATCTAGCCTCTGTTTAAAAACCTCCACAGAAGGGGAGCCCACCACCTCCCGAGGAAGCCTGTTCCACTGAGGAATCGCTCTAACGGTCAGGAAGTTCTAATGTTGAGCCGGAAACTCTTTTGATTTAATTTCAACTCATTGGTTCTGGTCCTACCTTCCGGGGCCACAGAAAACAATTCCACACCATCCTCTAGATGACAGCCCTTCAAGTACTTGAAGATGGTGATCCTATCACCTCTCAGTCTCCTCCTCTCCAGGCTAAACTTCCCCAGCTCCTTCAACCTTTCCTCATAGGACTTGGTCTCCAGACCCCTCACCATCTTTGTCGCCCTCCTCTGGTTCAGGAGCAGAGCATCTGCTTGGCATGCTGAAACCCCCAAGTACTTTCCCAGGCATCTCCAGCTGAAAGGACAAAGAGAATAGGTGATGTGAAGGACCGCATCCTGAGATCCCAGCGAGTTGCTGCCAGCCTGAGAACCAGATCCAAACAGGTTCATCTCTAGATGACATAGAGGAGTTCTCCTGGAGAAAGTGGATGCTTTGGAGGGTGGACTCTATGACATTGTACCCCACTGTCCTCCCCAGTCTATATCCTCAAATCTCCAGGAGTTTCCCAATCTGGATCTGGCAAGCCTACCCTCCATCCCCCACCTGTGGCTGGGAAGGAACTGGAAATTTCTGAATATGGAATACTCACCTTGATGGACCAAGGTTCTGATTCAGTATAAGGCACATTCATTTCCTCATGGTTCTTTTCTATGCAGATCTGGAAAGGAAGGAAGGAAGGAAGGAAGGAAGGAAGGAAGGAAGGAAGGAAGGAAGGAAGGAAGGAAGGAAGGAAGGAAGGAAGGAAGGAAGGAAGGAAGGAAGGAAGGAAGGAAGGAAAGATTGGAATTCAAGCCATATAATGGGTCAAACAGACATTCTGTTTATACCTATATCCCTGATACATCCTGGGCAACTGGGCAACTCTGCTCCTTCACAATCTGTTGTGGTAAAAAAGGAGAGTCACTTTAAAAGAATTAGAATCTTAAGAGAGCTGGGAAACCTTTGGAGATGAATCGGAACTCTGTGATCAGCGTCAGTTAAGATGAGGGCATTTCTCACAAAGCTGATGATCAACACTTGCTTTTGAAGGTAAGATTCATCTTCTGAACTTCTCCAATTGGGCATTCTTAAGGAGAGACACCAGGAAAAGGCTACACATGAATGAATAATAATATTCTCCCTTTTTGTTTCTGCATCTTTCACCCAGTGGGGATACATTCCTCCTCACCATCTCCCCACAATCTTCTCTCACCCTTCAGCTACTTCTCCAGGAGTTATCCTGGGGAGAGACCTTCACCAAATCCCATTACCTTTGACTTTCACCAGAGGAGATTGGTGTCTGCTCCTGTCCTCTCTCACACATTCTAGGTCAGGGGTGTCAAACATGCAGCCCAGGGGCTGAATCAGGCCCCCAGAGGATTCCTATCAGGCCCCCGAGCAACTGGCTGTCATCTGCTTCATTCTCTCTCTCTCTCTTGCTTCCTTCTGCATAACAGCTTGCTTTGCAAGGCTTGCTCAATCACGCTGGAGCTACAGAGCAAAACCTCTATTTTTTCCATTGGATGAGGCTTCTCCCTTGAGGAGGAAGGAGGGAGGCAGAGCTTGCTTTGCCAGGCTCTCTCAATTGCACAGCATGTCTCTCTTCCTTCTATTGGCTGAGGCTCCTCCCCCTCCTGGTCCCCTGAGGATGGAAGGAAAGAGCCACAGTTTCCCTTGCCCAGTTCCCTGAATCCCATGGGAGAAATACAAAGACAGCACCTTTAAAACTAATTAGCGCTAATGTTCTGAGCATATTCTATTTTTAAGATTTTTTTTTAAAAAAATATTTAATTGCATTTGTCTGTGTCCTTTATAAATTTTATATCTCTGCTACCTAATCTTAAATAGGAACACACATGGCCCCACTCAGCATGGCCCAGTCCAACAAGGTCTCATTTATGTCAGATCTGGCCCTCATAACAAATGAGTTCGACACCCTTGTTCTGGGTCATCTAGGTATGTAGACAGAAGGCTGTTGACCCAAAGGTAACTTGGCACAGCAAGCACATGACCACATAGTAAGCCTGTGAATCCCACCAGGAGATGAGGGGAGTTTTGAATTTGGGGAGCAAAATTATTCTAGCTGCTCCAAAAGGAGTGGCAGATTTCCATCTCCCTGTCTACTTACATGGGCTTTGTGGTAAGTGATCACATTGGATATTGTTACAGATCCAGAGAAATGCCTCATCCAGAGAGCTCTTACATCTATTCTCTCAGTATCCACCACCATGGAGATGCTCCCAAGACTCTTTTTCTTCTCTGTGCTTCTCTCTACAGGTAAGGAAGGGGTTGAGTAGTCCATCGGGAGAGTCTTCCGTTGGCTTCTCTTGGGCCACATCTCACTGGTGTCACTTGAATGGAATGGAAACAAGACGGCTGAAATCCCCCAGGTCACCGGAGAGCTGGAAGAAAGTGATCCTCTCTCTTTCTGCCTCCTTCCTAATCATTTTCTCAAAACCTACGATGCCTTTTGCTGAACCCTCCTGTGGTTATCCCCAACTGGAAGGAACACAAATTACAGACAACTGAATTTCCTTATCCCCAGAAACTTCTTGGGTGAGTAATAGTCCCAGGTTAGAGTACTCACTCAGGCAGCCCTTCTCAGGTCCATTCAGCAGAGACAAGCTGGCTCAAAACATCAGTCCTTTATTTGCAAAGAGACAATGCCAGCCTCCAGCATCTTCAGCTAACATCCAAAACTAGAAACTGAAAGAAGTGTTCCACCCAACAGGACCAAACTAAACAACACAGATATTAGAGGAGAAGCTGACTGTTCCATTACATATACGCAATGAACCTACCACAGGGTGCTGTTGATCTTGACAATCTCTGTCAGCCCAGCCAACCTCCAGAGGGGGATGGTGAAGATAAAGCAGAGGAGGGAAGAATGCTGCTCTTTATGCTGCTCTTTCTTGTCTGTCTCTAGGAGCTTCTCTGCAGTGTGAAATTTGTTATGACAGCGGCACTAGCTGTAATGGTACTATGGAATACTGCCGCGAAACGGATGACACCTGTGGCATCTTCTCTGTTCAGAATTCTCTAGGTGGGTTTGAAGGACCATGAACCAGGTTAGGGTGGTGGAAAGACTGCAGATCCAGGCAAGATTGTTTACTGCTTGGGTGGAGGTTGACTTGGGTGCTGGAGTGGCCAGGCTGGCTTCACGTTCCACATGGTCCATTTGCAATGTCATCTGTCCTCACCCTTGCATGATCCCCAATTTCTGTCGATCCTACTCATTCTCATGACTTGTAACATCTCTGTTTTGCAGTGCACACCTCCATTTAGTTCTCCAGGCTGAGTTGTCAGGGATACTCTAATCCAGCGGTCCCCAAACTTTTTGGCACCGGGGACTGGTTTTGTGGAAGACAATACTTGCATGGACCGGGGGCGGGGGGCAGTGATGGTTTTGGGATGATACAATTGTGCACTTTATTTTGGTGTGGTGGTTAACTGTACGGACTCTTATCTGGGAGAACCGGGTTTGATTCCCCACTGCTTCACTTGCAGCTGCTGGAATGGCCTTGGGTCAGCCATAGCTCTGGCAGAGGTTGTCCTTGAAAGGGCACCTGCTGTGAGAGCTCTCTCAGCCCCACCTACCTCACAGGGTGTCTGTTGTGGAGGAAGATACAGGAGATAAAGGTTTCCTGCTTGAATGGAGATCAACTTGGGTGTTGGATGGGCCAGGCTGGCTTTAGGTTCCACACCATCCATTTGTAGTGCCTTCTGCCATTGCTCTCACCTGATCCCCGATTTGTCTCAATCCTGCTCCTTTTCAGGACTTGTTTTGTCTGCATTTGCAGTGCACATCTCCCTCTGGTTTAGCAGGCTAAGTTGTCTGGGATGCTTTCAGCTGATCCTGCATTGAGCAGCAGGTAGGCCTACACGATCTCTATGGCCCCATCCAGCTCTGTGATTCTACGATAAGTCAAGGGCCAATACAAGTGCAGGTGTCTCCTACATAAGAACATAAGAGAAGCCATGTTGGATCAGGCCAACGGCCCATCCAGTCCAACACTCTGTGTCACACAGTGGCAAAATTTTTTATATATACACACACACTGTGGCTAATAGCCACTGATGGACCTGTGCTTCATATTTTTATCTAAACCCCTCTTGAAGGTGGCTATGCTTGTGGCCGCCACCACCTCCTGTGGCAGTGAATTCCACATGTTAATCACCCTTTGGGTGAAGAAGTACTTCCTTTTATCCGTTTTAACCTGTCTGCTCAGCAATTTCATCGAATGCCCACGAGTTCTTGTATTGTGAGAAAGGGAGAAAAGTACTTCTTTCTCTACTTTCTCCATCCCATGCATTATCTTGTAAACCTCTATCATGTCGCCCCGCAGTCGACGTTTCTCCAAGCTAAAGAGCCCCAAGCGTTTCAACCTTTCTTCATAGGGAAAGTGCTCCAGCCCTTTAATCACTCTAGTTGCCCTTTTCTGAAAGATGAACTTGTGGGCAGGGATATACATCTCAGTGTTCCTATCTGTACCCCCATCCCCAATTCTGCATAGAATAAAATTTCTCCTGGGATTAACTCACTAAATATCCAGGTGGGCTGGAATGTTTTAGAACTATCTGGAAGAGAGTGTTGGTGGCTGGATTCTAAATATCCCTGCCCACAAGTTCATCTATCCACCTGAAAACAGAATAATGAAGTAGGAGTCTGTAGTACCGAGGGGGTGAACTAACATCTGGTGGATATAGAATTAGGTTCACCAGGCTGAGTTGATTATTCAGGCCAAACCGCATTCTGATAACAGGTTCCCCATTGTTACAGTGCCCCATTCCAAACTGGTATACGCATTGGTAAATTGCAATCACTTCAATAGGACTTCTTCCCAGGGAAGGGGTCATGGGACTGTGCCCATTGTGTAATGTCGTTCATAAAACATGGCCCCGCTCCTAGTTTGGTTCTGCTTAACGGTTAGGAATGTTTTGCCTTCTGTTGGGTTCAGAGGAAAGTATGGCTTATAGTTAATGTGTGAGGCAGTGAATGCAGGGAGAAGGTTTAGACCCTCTCCAGTGGTGTTTCCTCCTATGGAAGTGGACAAAGGCATTTCATTGCTATGGGGAATGGACAGCATTGCACTTGCAGACAGAGTTTCAGCCCATTTCTCACCATGCATGGTCCATGACAAAGCTCTCTGGGGGATCCTTCCAGCACTCAAGTCCTCCATCCTGTCACAAGCCATTGTAACCCATCTCACTCACCTCAGGGACAGTACTTTTGCCACTTCCCCCCCAAACCCCTCTTGCTTTCTCTTGCCCCTGTAGGTGACATCGCAATTCATTCCACTATTAAAGACTGTTATTCTGCTGTGTCCTGTCTGAATCCTTGGCAGTCAATGAATTTTGGGAAAGGAAGGACCATCGTATCTCACTCCACCTGTTGCGTTGGAGAAGACTGCTCTGTGGAAGAACCTAAGCGTAGGTGTACCTTTGATTTATAGAGTTATTTTGTCTTCCCTGATCCGGTTCCACCCCTCACATTGTACTTTGATCCTTTCTCCGCTGCAGTTCATTCTGTGGGGTCCTTTCTGCAATGGAGGTTGCATCCCAGGTGGGTGAGAAAGGCATGCCTGTTTGCTTTCAAACCAGTGTGTCATAATGATGAAGAGCATCAGATAGTATCTGTGAGCCACAAGTTCGAATCGCCGCTTGTGCCATGGAAGCTTGCTGGGTGATCTTGAGCCAGTCACTGCGCTTAGCCTGAGCTACCTCGCAGGGTTGTTATGATTGTAAAATGGAGGAGAGGAGGAGGATGCAAGCCCCTTTGGTTCCCCATTGGCGTGAACATAGGGATATAAATGAATTGCATAAATTAAATAACCGGGAAGAAATGCGCAAGGCTCACAGAAAGCACGAGGCTCTGAGATTGGGAGCGTCGCGCCGGTCTGTTCTGAGCGGCAATAGACCCCAGCTTCCATGCATGACTCAGAGAGCTTGTACTTCTGTAAAATGAGTCCTGTGAGCCTGCAAGCCTGAAGAAGCCTTTGTGGGAAACGAGAATTTGGCTAGCGTTTCGTCGCTTGCTTTGTGCCTGGAACCACTGAGAACTTGGCAACACCAGAAGCATTTCCACAGGAATTCGATATGAGGAACAGAAGTTCCATTTCAAGAAACTGAACTTTTGTATGGACCATGTATGCTTTTCAATCGAGTCCGCATTGTTTGGATTTTGTATAAAGGTGGGATAGTTCTCTTAAAGAATTTGAAGAAGTTTCTTGTTCATTCACATTAAATTGTATTTAATATTGATTGTGTAGCTTGTGTTTTCGGTGAGCCTTGTGCTTTTCTTCCTTTTTGGTGTAGTGGTTTGGTGTAGTGGTTAAGTGTGCGGACTCTTATCTGGGAGAACCGGGTTTGATTCCCCACTCCTCCACTTGCACCTGCTAGCATGGCCTTGGGTCAGCCATAGCTCTGGCAGAGGTTGTCCTTGAAAGGGCAGCTGCTGTGAGAGCCCTCTCCAGCCCCACCCACCTCACAGGGCGTCTGTTGTGGGGGAGGAAGACAAAGGAGATTGTGAGCCTCTCTGAGACTCTTCGGAGTGGAGGGCGGGATATAAATCCAATATCATCATCATCTTCTTCTTCTTCTTCTTCTTCTTCTTCTTCTTCTTCTTCTTCTTCTTCTTCTTCTTCTTCTTCTTCTTCTTCTTCTTCTTCTTCTTCTTCTTCTTCTTCTTTTCCATGTTACGCAGTTCTCCTCCTTTTCGTTTGGGCTCAGTAAATTAAATAACCAGCAGCATTTGCCATGGAATAATAAAACCGAGCATTTCTTGCCAGAGTTTACTATACTATAAAATGCTTCACATCACTTCTATAGAGATCAAGGCAGGACAAAGCAAGGCCCAGCAAATCCGCAGCACTGTGAGATCAAGTTGGATAGCCATGTTACTCTGTTACTTAAAAGCTGACAAATAGCGTGTTAGGGTGAAGAAGTGTGCAGTGACTCATGAAGGCGCATACCCTACCAGAAATTTTGTTAGTTGTTAAGGTGCTACTGGACTCTTACTCTTTCCTACTGTATATGATGCTGTTCTTCCTAATAGCCCAAATCTGCTTCTTTGGCTCTTGCTGGACAGCTCTCAGATAGTTCAACACATTGGACTAGGGGTGTGCAATGTGCATTTAGCTCAGCGGAATGGAATAAATGCCTGAAAAAAAAATCCTCATTGATATTTTTCAGGTATTTATCCTGCCATATTGGATTCTCTTATCTCATTCAGCTGCTGATAAAGTGCTCCCAAATAAAAGCCAATTGATTTTATTTGGCTTTTATTTGGGTGTCCATCCCCAAATCAGGGAGGCAAGGCAAAGGTCAGTTTCTGTGAACTGAAAGTGATCAGCTCTCTCTTTCCTTCCTTTCTCCAGCCTGCCCTCCACAATGGCCTGTTGGGGAAGGGAAGACAGACCTTTACTTCCCCTTTGGTTTGACCCCGTAGGATTTTCAAAGCAAGAGACATTCAGAGGTGGTTTGTCACTGCCTGTTTCTCTGTAACAACTCTTGACTTCCTTGGTGGTCTCCCTATCCAGGGCTGACTCTGTAGAGATCTGACAAGATTAGGCTTGGTTGAGTCCAGGTCAGGGCATTTAATCAATTAATGAGGGAGAATCATCACTTACAGCAATTCCCCTGATTAATGGGCTGGAGTATTTTTTTTAAAATTACAGATTATTTTAATACAAGTTCGGAAAGTGCCAAATGCCATCTTAAAATAGGCAGTCCATCCAATGTATGAGAAAGTCTTTTCTGAGAAATTGCCTCTTGGGATTCATACATGCATCTCCTAATATTAGAGGTTTCTCTTCTTCTTCAGTCTGACTGGTTTCTTTTCCTTAGATGAAAGTGAATGTTGATTTAATGGATTAATCAATACTTACTGGAAGATACTAAGAAATCTGTAACTCAGGCAGTAGCAAAATATTGGTTTTTAGCCATAAATAAGCGGAAGTTTTTAACAAAGTAGAGATGGTTAATAATGCCATTTTTAAGGTTTAACATTGGTGGAATTTGAATATGAGAATGCTTGTATGTAGTCAGAAATTATGGTCTGTGACCATGAGATTTTGTATGTTGTTACTGCTGGTCAATTGACTGTAATAAATTAAATTGAAATTGAAATGGATTAATCAATCTATGCATTGCCTGAAATGTATAAGACAACGTTGGCTGCTCCCCATCCCCCATACCTTTAACTGGAATATGACCTTTATTAAAAGCCCTTCTATGAATGAGAGGGTTGGTTGGAGGCAGGAGAACACTCTGCATACAAATTCATGATTCTTTTTGTAAGTTCTTTCTAAAGAAAAGTTCTGTTCAGCTGGGACTGCTGTTTGAAAGAGGAAGGTTGGTTAAGGGTGGGCAGAGAAAAGAGATCTTCATAAAGACTCCTCCCTGAACTGCTTCTTCCACCTAACAGTCACTGCCTGCCAAAACCCAGTAACTGTGTTGAACATATGAAGCTGCCTTATACTGAATCAGACCTTTGGTCCATCAAAGTCAGTATTGTCTTCTCAGACTGGCAGCGGCTCTCCAGGGTCTCAAGCTGAGGTTTTTCACACCTATTTGGCCTGGCCCCTTTTTTGGAGATGCCGGGGATTGAACCTGGGACCTTCTGCTTCCCAAGCAGATGCTCTACCACTGAGCCACCGTCCCTCCCCTAACTGTGTTGTCTGCAGTGCGAAAAAAATAGTGGGATATTAGGCATTGTTTGGCCTCAGGTTTAGAATTTCAAACCAAGATTGAAGTGCAAAGCTACAAGAAGGAAGATTCTCTAATTTAAATTTAACAACATCAGCATCTCTTAGGAAGAACTTCCTGACTATTAGAGTGGTTCCTCCATGGAACAGGCTCCCTCAAAAGGTGGTGGGCTCTCCTTCCTTGGAGGTTTTTGAACAGAGGCTAGATGGCCATCTGACAGCAATGAAGGTCCTGTGAATTTATGGGGAGGTATTTGTGAATTTCCTTCATCGTGCAGGGGGTTGATGACCTTGGAAGTCCCTTCCAATTCTATGATTCTACGATTCTCTGTTTCCCCTTTCCTGTACCTCATGTTAACTCCATTTTTGTCCTGCTTCTGATAGCGCCAAGGAATAATGCCACAAATGGAATGCAATGCCCAGCCTGTTACTCTACCACTAAACGCTGTGCTAAAGAAAAGGCCATTTGTGTTGGAAATGAGAATTATTGCTTTGATATAGTCTCAGCAGAATATATTGGTAAGTCTGATTTTGCATGCAATGTATTAACCTTGGGTCTTTTATGCACTCATATTTTCCTCTTATAAGTACCTGTTTCTTTGGTTGGGAGGGGGGCGTGTTTCTGTTCCAAATGCGTTCTGCTCTCTTTAGTAGTCAGTTTGAGATTACATTGGTTTACATCCAGCATGTCTCCCTACAGGTTTAAATTGCAGGTTTTCATGCTGGACATACACTGGTGTAATTTCAAATCATCCACTAGAGGGAGCAAAACATATGTGGAGCAGAAAGCCTCCTGAAGAAATAGGCTGTACAAACACGGAAAATAAGAATGTGGAAAATCCCCTAGCCCAGGGGTGGCCAATGGTAGCTTTCCAGATGTTTGAGAGCCGGTTTGGTGTAGTGGTGAAGTGTGCAGACTCTTATCTGGGCGAACCAGGTTTGATTCCCCACTCCTCCACTTGCACCTGCTGGAATGGCCTTGGGTCAGCCATAGCTCTGGTAGAGGTTGTCCTTGAAAGGGCAGCTGCTGCGAGAGTCTTCTCAACCCCACTCACAGCCCCACTCACAGAGGTGTTTGTTGTGTTTCTCAGCCCCACTCAGCCCTACTCACAGGGTGTCTGTTGTGGGGAAGAAAGATAAAGGAGATTGTGGGCCACTCTGAGACTCTGAGATTCGGAGTGGGGGGCGGGATCTAAATCCAATGTCTTCTTCCTCTTCTTCCAGAAGACATTTGGTTGGCCACTGAGAGAAATCAAAAGGTGGTCTAAATGGACCTTTCATCTGATCCAGTGAGGTTCTCATCATTTTATTTATTTATTAACCATCAATCACCCCTCTTTCCCAGTCAGATTCAATGCAAATAATAATAATAATATCCTATTAGACTGAACGAGACATGGGATAAACAATGCAATTGGACGAAGACAGGGGTCCCCAAGCATTTTCACCCTGCAGGCACCTTTGGAATTCTGACAAATGCACACAATGGCTGCCACACAACAACTGCTGCAGGAGGTGGAGCCAGCCCCATTCGGTTGCAGAATGAAGATCTTCAAGTTGTGATGCCAGCTGCTACCCAAGCAGCTTTTGAAGAAAAGCTCCGCACAGCTGGTCAAAGCTCCAGTGGCCGATCAAACCTCCAGTACCAAATCAGAAGCCTTGCTAGGCAAAAGGCACACCCATCCCCACCCACTTTCTCAAAACACTTGGTGGGCCGCAGGAAAGAAGAATCGAAGAACTGCAGATTTATACCCCGCCCTTCTCTCTGAATCAGAAACTCAGAGCGGCTTACAATCTCCTATATCTTCTCCCCCCACAACAGACACCCTGTGAGGTGGGTGGGGCTGGGAGGGCTCTCACAGCAGCTGCCCTTTCAAGGACAACCTCTGCCAGAGCTATGGCTGTCCCAAGGCCATTCCAGCAGGGGGAGGTGGAGGAGTGGGGAATCAAACCCGGTTCTCCCAGAGAAGAGTCCACACACTTAACCACTACACCAAACTGGCTCTTTGGTGTCAGTGGGTGCTACGGCACCCGTAGACACCACATTGCGGAACCCTGGACAAGGATCACAAATTTGAAATCACTGCAAACAGAAAACCCTCCAGAGTGTGATACACCATTCCATTTTCTTGTATTGTTATGATCTTTGGAAAGCAGTTCTTGGGAATGAAGGGTTGACTTGATTTTTCATCTTGTCTTCGATATCCAGGTGACGGATACATGAAAATCATCATGAAGGGTTGTACCACCTGGGAAGTTTGTGTAGCAATAAATGACAGGGAGCCTTCCATTATTAGAGGGTCTGAATTCATTTTCCTATATGGCCACTGTGCTCCCAGTGCTTCCAAGGGACCTCTGACCCCTGGACTCCTCTTTCCAATCTCTGCTGGGCTGCTGCTGCTGAAGATTCTCTTGTGAAAGGGACCTGTCTGCGATGGCGTCACCTGTGTTCAGCTGTAGCTCCCTGTTACAAGACTCCCTCTGAATGCAACAACAGCAGTATAGCCAATGACTTTTTTCTATATAGTAGTCGGGGGAAATAAACACCAGCTATGAAACAAATGTAAATCGAATGTATGTCATATCCAGGCAGAGGAAGATGTCTTGGTGTGTGTTGAGTGCTGCCGAGCTGCCTTCCACTTACAGTTGCAAGCAAAATTGCTGTGGATCTCCTCTTCGAGGAGGAAATTAGCAGCGGAGACCCTGGTAGAGCGTAGGAGGGATCTTTTACCAATTTACGGAGGTCCAGTTTCAGACGGAAAACTCCAAACTGGATATATTTTAAAACCTTTACTACAAAAAATATATATAAGAAATGCAATCACACTTCAGCAATCCAACACATGCAAACAAGAACGAGGAAAATAGGGGTGAGGAATAGAGAATTTTAGGACTTGTTGCAGTGGGTGATACTACTTGGTTCATGGATCCTTGAAGAAGAAGACATGAATGCGAAAAGCGTCCCAAGCAGAGTTTGGGGGTGCAAGTCTGTGGCAGGGTAAGATAAGACACACTGAACTGGCAGACCACACGGCCTTATATCGCCAAATTTTGTGTCTCCAACCAATAGTATCAGGTGACTCATGACCAGAGGTCAGGTGATTTATGACACTGCATGACACCAGTACATGTGACTTCTGATGTCACCAAAAGGGGCAGAAAGAGGGAGGCTGCCAGGGGTTTGACAGGATTAGTGAGTCATGATGAGTTTACCTAATGTAAACCAATTTAAACAAAGAAACATGATGGGATAATCAGGGGCCAAATTGCTTCCTACCGTGACACCAAGCTAAACACAATGGGGACAATCTCCAGGCTGGAACTGGTCTTTGTCCTGGCTGAAGCTGCATTGTGTACATAACTACTTTGGTTGTCTGGCAGTAACAGTCTTTTGTCCAGGTGAGAAGATAAATTTAGCAAGCCTATGTTTTTAATTATTTACTAAATTGTTTTTTTTTTTTTAAAAAAATACTATTTGCAGATATCAACAAGGATAGTAAAAAATCAACAAAAGCAACACATATTTAAAACTATAATCTATCCTATAACACTATATTCACACTAAATTTTTATCCTTCGTATAAACCGGTATCTTCCAAGCAAATGCATCTCATATAGTTATCTCGGGGAATAGGGAATTTACATAATAAGACCTATTTCCACCTCCTCTCAATGTGAACATTCTAAACATTTAAAAAAATACAAAAAAATCTCTATAACTTTCATTTTCTAGCAGGGTATCTCTTTCAGTCAGATAAGTAAGTATCGGATGCCATAAATCTAAGCATTTCTGATATTGATGACTTGTATAATCCCCTTCTTGTTTAGCTGTTATTTTATATATTATGAAGTCATCCCACAATTTTTGATACCACAAATCCCTGTTTGGTAGATGTTCTGATGTCCAATGTGAGGCTAGCACTAGTCGAGTAGTGGTGATCAGTAAAGAAATTATTTCTTTCTTATCCTTTGGGATCTCTTTATCTATAAGATCTATTAAAATTACTTCAAACTTCAGTGGTACTTTCAGTTGAGTAATCTTTTAGCAATAGGGTTGCCAAGTCCTCTTCAAGCCCCGGTGGGGGATGAAATGATGTCACCCAGAAGTGACATCATCAAAATGGTGGCGCACATACGGGCCACTCTAGGCATTTCTGGGAAAACTCTATGGATGCTTTAGCCATTTCCTGGATGCTCTAGCCATTTGGGAGGTTAAAACTCTATGGTACCTATTGTACCATAGATTTTTACCTCCGAAATGGCTCGAGCATCTGGGAAAACCATAGAGTTTTCCCAGAAATGCCTAGAGCGGCCCTGTGTGTGCGCCACCATTTTGATGACATCACTTCTGGGTGACGTCATTGGGCTGGCAATGCAGGGAGAGGTTCCCCCAGCCGACCCAATGTGGGCTGGCGGGTTGGGAACCTCTGGGGTGGGGGATTCCTTGCCTGGACCAGGGGCTTGGCAGCCCTATTTAGCAAGCCTATTGTCCACCTTGGCTCTTTACATTTGCATCTGCATTGACACACCCAGAGAACGTGGTGCTCTTGCTTTACCTTCATGGCCGCTGAGCAGGAACAAGATGGATACAGGTTTTCTTCCATCATGCCTTCTGGCCCAAGCTGTTCTTCTGTTGCCAGGATTGCAATTTGTGTTCTGTGTGGCTTGGCAGCCTCTGAGGGAACCCTGTTCTTGGGTCCTTCCATGCAGCGGGATGTACAGTCCCAGCAATGGCGGGGAGACCTCCTTAGCTTGGCTGGAGGGCTTGCTGCTTGGCTCCACACAGAGTCAAATGTCCATCTAGAAGCTGGCACAATTCCAAATGCTTAAGATCAAACAGGATCCACTGCCTATGGGCAGTAGGCCAGTGGGTATTGGTTACTGATGTCCCTGTTGGGTTAGTTCTTATACCCAATGGTTTCTGCTTATCACTGAATGTTCATAGAAGCAGTTGGCCTGTGTTCACATGAAACTCCTCCACTTGCACCTGCTGGAAAGGCCTTGGGTCAACCCTAGCTCTGGCAGAGGTTGTCTTTGAAAGGACAGCTGCTGTGAGAGCCCTCTCAGCCCCAACCACCTCACAGGGTGTCTGTTGTGGGGGAGGAAGGTAAAGGAGATTGCGAGCCGCTCTGAGATTCTGAGATTCAGAGGGGAGGGCGGAATATAAATCCAATATCATCATCATCATCATCATCATCATCATCATCATCATCATCATCATCATCATCATCATCATCATCATCATCATCATCATCTTCTTCTTCTTCTTCTTCTTCTTCTTCTTCTTCTTCTTCTTCTTCTTCTTCTTCTTCTTCTTCTTCTTCTTCTTCTTCTTCTTCTTCTTCTTCTTCTTCTTCCTATAAGTTCATACTGAAAGTTCATAAAAACAATTCAGTCCATAAACGGTGGGGGGAAAGGGGGGTCCAGGGAGTTTGGCACCAGGGCCAGGGTGAACATAGTCTATTAAAGATGAAAGAGGAGGCTCATGCTTACACAGTGACCCTGTGTATTAATGACCTCTGAAACATCCAATCCTTAAAGATCTTGCTCAGGTCTTGCAAACCAGGAGATGGGGATTCCTTGGCTGAGTCAACCCATCTCATGTTGGGTCTTCCTCTTTTCTGGCTGCCTTGGTCATTTCCAGACATTGCTGTCTTTTCCAGATTTTCTTTTCTTCTTGTCTTCCTATCATGTCATCAAAATATAGAATCTGCGAGTTGGAAGAGTCTTCCAGGGTCATCTAGTCCAACCCTCTGCTTTTTTGGGAGCAGGAACTCCTTTGCATATTAGGCCATATACCCCTGATGTAGCCAATCCTTCTGGAGCTTACAGTAGGCCCTGTACTAAGAACCGTTTAAGTTCTTGGAGGATTGGCTACATCAGGGGTGTGTGGCCTAATATGCAAAGATGTTTCTGCAACAAAGAAAGCCCTGCCCTGTGCAGTGCAGGAAACTCACAACTGCCTCCACCCCACCTCTAGTGACCCCTCTTCAATGCCCAGAAGATGGCACAGATAGACCATTGTAGCTGCTAGGGATTGTCCACTGATTTATCTTCCTGACAGACCACAATATCTATAAAACTGCCCACCAACAGTAGATTTCAAATGAATCTACTTTCTTCCTGCCAGCTTTCTTCATTGTCCAACATTTGTACACTCATGAGGAATATCTATTTTGCAATGAGCCAAAGACTACCTGGGTGGGAGCAAAGTCAAGCATTAGCAGGACTTGGCTGTGCCCCCTCAATGACCAGGGTGCCCTGCTGTTCTTCCTCCATATAAGGAAGCAAAGGTAGCCCCCTGAAAGTATGGCCAGTTGTCCTGTCATTGGGTGGGAGCCAAAATCCCTTTTAAAGTCATCTATGCTTGTGGCCATGACAGCTGTTGCCAGAGGACTTCACAGTTTTATTTGCTTATTAACTTGGTTGTCCTCTCTCCCCAACAGAGGAAGACCAATTGCTCTCTAGGCTTGTTCTGGCATTGGAGTTCTTCCACCCCCAATGCTTCCCTCTGATTTCGCACAAACTGCCCTGGGGCTGTGACTTGCTCTGCCTCTTTCCCACAGCAAGCAGAAACTAGTTTTCAGAGGATCTTGCTTGCTATGGGAAAGAGACGGGGCAAGTCACAGTCCTGGGGCAGCATGTGTGAAATTGGAGGGAAGTGTCATAAATCACCCAACCTCTGGTCAAAAGTCACCTGATACCATTGTGTGGAGACACAAAATTTGGTGACATAAGGTCATGTGGTCTGCCAGTTCAGTGTGTCTTGTCTTGGAGGGAAGGTTGGTGGGGAATGAGCTCCAGCACCAGAACAAGCCTAGTGGGGAATCGGTTGATGTCTTACATCATTCTCCTCTCCTGCATTATCCTTGCAACGCTCTTATCAGAGTGTATGATTGGCTGAAGGTCAACCAGCTAGTTTCCATGGTGGACGAGAGATTCACACTATGATCCTTGTTAAGGGCAGAACTTTTTTTTGTAGCAGGAACTCTTTTACATATTAAGCCACACACCCCTGATGTTAGTAATTCTCCAAGAGCATATGGGACTCTTAGTATAGGGCCTACTGTAAGCTCCAGGAAGATTGGCTACATCAGGGGTTTGTGACCTAATAGGCAAAGGAGTTCCTGCTACAAAAACGGCCCTGGTCAGGGTTACAAATTCCTGTTTAGAAAATTCCCAGAGATCTGGGGATGGAGCACGGGGAGGGCAAGGTTTAAGGAGGGGAGGGACCTCAATTGGGTAAAATTCCATTGAGGCCCCCTTCCAAAGCAGCCATTTTTGGCAGGACAATTGACCTCTGTCATCTGGAGATCAGCTGTAGTTCCAGGAACTCTCCAGGCCATACCTGACTGTTGACAAACCTAAACTTCATCCCACACTCTTAACTGTCGCACCACACTGGCTGATTATTGGCATGGCAGTGGTTGTCAGCTGTGGAGTCTCGTGAGCAAAAACTCTAGTTCATGCGCTACTGGTATTAAAATTGTGAGCTTCTGCATAAATCAGTTTGCAATTGGCAACCTTGAGCAGTTGATGGGAGCTGACTGACTGGTGCATGCTTGGAATTCACTGCATCAACTACACATTCTATGGCAATGAAAATAGTGCAAAGTGTTTGAGGTGCCTTGAAAATTCTGGAGAGCTGCAGCCAGTTTTAGTAGACAGTACTGACTTTGATGGGACAAGGTCATAATTCAGTATAAGGCAATGTACTATATCCATGTGTTTTGTAAAATGTTAGGGAAGGCAATGTGGCTCAGGAGTAGTGCATCTGCTTGGCATGCTGAAGGCTCCAGGTTCTATCCCTAGAAGTTACAGCTGAAAGGACCAAGAGAGTAGGTGATGTGAAGGATCTCATTCTGAGATCCTGGAGACAGGTGGGAACTGGTGATCCAAACAGGTTCATCTCTAGGTGACATAGTTCAGTTTCCCTGGAGAAAGTCAATGCCTAGGACTCTATGGCATTGTACTCCATAGAGGTTTCTGTTCTCTCAAGCCTTCATCTCCAAATCTCCAGGAGTTTCCCAAGCTGGATCTGGCAATAGGGTGGCCATAATGTCTGAAGGCCAGCCAGGGACACCTTTTTTGGGGGGGAAGGTAGGGGTGTGCGCATGCGAAGCGCGCGTCGCCGGAAACAGGAAGTGACGCCACTTCCGGTGACGTCACTTCTGGTGACGTCATGCCACCACCGGAAACAGGAAGTGACACCACTTCCTGTGACATCATTTCCCCCCCCACGCCACCTGCCGGAAACAGGAAGTGACATCACTTCCTGTGACATCATTTCCCCAAAATGACATCATTTCCCCCAAATGCCACTGCCGGAAACAGGAAGTGACTTCACAGCACTTCCTGTGATGTCCCCAAAAATCCCCCAAATATCACCGCCGGAAACACCAAGATTATTTATAGAGAGGGAAAGGGGGAAATAAAGTTAAATAAAACTCTTTTTTTACTTTTTTCAAAGTGAGAAGACTAGAGAGAACGGGTTCCACGCTGAGAAGCCAGTCAGATTCCAGTGAGATTCCAGTGAGACTGTGCTGCATAATGCAGCCTATTTATTTTGTCCTGTTTGCTCTGTTGGCTCTATCTGTGCCACCTTCATCACTTTCGGGGTGTGGATCCCCCAGTGGGGTGGTCTCCCGACTCCCTCCGCTGGCTGTTTCTGATAGCCCTGCGCCCCCTCTTTCATTTGATATGTGTCCCGTGCGGGTGCCACCCTCCCGCCGGGAGATGCTGCAAAATGAGCCCCCTTGAGGCTTATGGCGGCAGGGCTCGAGGAAGCGAGCTAGACTGCTGTTCTTTTGAGGGGTTATAGAGTGTTTCGAGCCCATCCCTGTGGCATCGGTCCCATCATTGTGGGGCCCAGGGGGCCGGCGCAGCGGCACGCTGAAGCAGCCTGTCGGTCACTTCCGGGTTCCTGACCTGCGTCTCGACCTGTGTTATTAGTGACAGGCTGTGTTGTGTCCTAGGCTCAAATGGGAGAACTGTTACTTTTGGAGGGAACTGTTACTTTTGGAGGGAAGCTGAACAAGCCAAAGCTTGTACTCCACACCAGGGTTCCAGAGAAGGCCTAAGCGTGCCAAATCAGGGGAAGGATTGAAACATAAGTAACCAATCAACATCTAGGCTCATACTGTACCCTGATAGGCCCTTAGGCCCCTGTAAATAGCCAATCCATGTACATAGTTAAGGACCAATCAGAAGGGGGCAAGAATTGTATAAAGAAGCGGGAGGTTTGAATAGAGCTCAGTCTGTGTTTGTGTTCCTGAAGTAAAGCTTGCTGAAATCACTCTCCGACTCTGGTCTCTTACTGCGTCGACCCCAGTACTTTACAGGCTGCTTCGGCGTGCCGCTGCGCCGGCCCCCTGGGTCCCACAACGATGGGACCGATGCCACAGGGACGGGCTCGAAACACTCTATAACCCCTCAAAAGAACAGCAGTCTAGCTCGCTTCCCCCGAGCCCTGCCGCCATAAGCCTCAAGGGGGCTCATTTTGTGGCATCTCCCGGCGGGAGGGTGGCACCTGCACAGGACACATATCAAATGAAAGAGGGGGCGCAGGGCTATCAGAAACAGCCGGCGGAGGGAGTCGGGAGACCACCCCACTGGGGGATCCACACCCCGAAAGTGATGAAGGTGGCACAGATAGAGCCAACAGAGCAAACAGGACAAAATAAATAGGCTGCATTATGCAGCACAGTTGAGAAAGTGCCTTATCCCATATACTGATGAAGTAAATACAGGATCTGAGAACAAAATTGCACCAGAAGACACAAACACAAAGCTCCCTTACACTGAATCAGTGCTTGGGTCCACCAAAGTCAGTATTGTCTAGTCCAGTCACAAACACAAAGCTCCCTTACACTGAATCAGTGCTTGGGTCCACCAAAGTCAGCATTGTCTAGTCCAGTCACAAACACAAAGCTCCCTTACACTGAATCAGTGCTTGGGTCCACCAAAGTCAGTATTGTCTACTCCAGTCACAAACACAAAGCTCCCTTACACTGAATCAGTACTTGGGTCCACCAAAGTCAGTATTGTCTACTCCAGTCACAAACACAAAGCTCCCTTACACTGAATCAGTGCTTGGGTCCACCAAAGTCAGTATTGTCTACTCCAGGGGTGGCCAGAGGGAGGGAGGGAGGGAAGGAAGGAAGGAGGGAGGGAGGAAGGAGGGAGGGAGGGAAGGAAGGGAGGAGGGAGGGAGGGAAAGAGGGAAGGATGGAAGAAAGGAAGGAAGGAGGGAAGGAGGGAGGAGGGAGGGAAGGAAGGGAGGAGGGAGGGAGGGAGGGAGGGAAGGAGGGAAGGAAGGAAGGAGGGAGGGAGGGAGGGAAGGAAGGAGGGAAGGAAGGAAGGGAGGGAGGGAAGGAGGGAAGGAAGAAAGGAAGGAAGGGAGGAGGGAGGGAGGGAGGGAAGGAGGGAGGGAGGGAAGGAAGGAGGGAGGGAAGGAGGGAAGGAAGGAAGGGAGGAGGGAGGGAGGGAGGGAAGGAAGGAAGAAAGGAAGGAAGGAGGGAGGGAGGAAGGAGGGAAGGAAGGAAGGACGGCTGCCCCCTCCCGCCAGCCGCCCCCCCCGCTTTCGCCCCCCCCCGCTTACCTTGTTCCAGGGCGGGGTGGCGGCCTATCCTCCGGGCGGCTGGTGCTGCTGGCGGGGCTGGCGGCGGCTGCGGAGGCCGGGGAGGCGGCGGAGAGGCCGGCGCTGGTCTCTGGAGGGCCTCCAGGGTCCAGCGCCGGCCTCTCCACGGCCTCCGCTGGCCTCTGGAGGCCCTCCAGGGACCAGCGGTGGCCTCTCCGCGGCCTCCGCGGGCCTCTGGAGGCCCTCCAGGGACCAGTGGTGGCCTCTCCGCGCCCTCCGCGCCCTCTGGAGGGCCTCCAGGGACCAGCGGCGGCCTCTCGCAGCCTCTGTGGGCCTCTGGAGGCCCTCCAGGGACCAGCGGCGGCCTCTCTGCGGCCTCCGAGGGCCTCTGGAGGGCCTCCAGGGACCAGCGGCGCCCTCTCCGCGGCCTCCGCGGGCCTCTGGAGGCCCTCCAGGGACCAGCGGCGGCCTCTCCACGGCCTCCCCAGCCTCCGCCATCGCTGTTGGGCCCCGCGCGCGGGCAGGGAAGGCGGGGAGTGAGGGAGCCAGCGTCCCTGCGCGTGCGCACACCGCCGTGTGCACGCGCAGGGACGCTGGCTCCCTCACTCCCCGCCTTCCCCTCCCGCGCGCGCGGCTTGCCGGCTCCCCGCTGGCTATACCGGGACTTCTAATGGTCCCAGTATAGCCAGCCCGGGAGCCGGGAATTGGGGGCCAGAACCGGGAAAGTCCCGGGAGACCGGGACGGTCTGGCCCCCCTAACTCCCTCACAATCTGCTGTGGCAACAGGGGAGAGTCACAATCAGAATCTTTAGAGAGCTGGGTAGCCGTTGGGGATGAGTCAGAATTCAGTCTCTGTGTTCAGTGACAGTTAAGACGAGGGCATTTCTCACAAAGCTGATTACCATCACTGGCTTTTGAAGGTAACATTCATCTCCTGAACTTCTCCTAATGGGCATTTGTGTGGTGAGATAGTAGGAAAAGGTTACCCATAAATAAATAATACTGTTCTCTCTTTCGGCTTCTCCATATTTTGATGGAGCAACCTGCCCCCTCACCATCTCCCCACGATCACCCTCCAGCCGCTTCTCAAGGAGTTATCCTGGAAAGAAAACTTCTCCAAATCTCATTCCCTTCAACCGCCACCAGAGGATAGGTGTCCGTTCCTGTCCTCTCTCACACATACTAGAACATCTAGGGGTTTAGATAGAAGGCTGTTGATCCAAAGCAGGGGTCGTTTTGTAGAAAAATCGGTGGTGGAGCTCATCCAGGGATTGTTATGCAGCTGCACCTACTATTCAATGGGCAAGGTGGGGAGGAGGAGGGGGAACCCTCAGAAAAGTTTAGAAGCTGTGCTCCTGTGAGCTCCTGCTGAATCCAAGGCCTGATCCAAAGGTAAGCTACCACAGTATGTGCGTGGCCACATAGAAAGCCTGTGACTCCCACCAAAAGGTGAGGAGAGTTTTGAGTTTGGGCTGCAAAATTATTCTTGCTGCTCTGGAGGGGGTGGCAGATTTCCAGCGGTCTTGTTACATGGACTCAGTGGTAAGTGACCACATTGGATGTTGTTACAGATCCAGAGAAATTGCCCCATCCGAGAGAGTTTTGACATCAGCTCTCACACCATCCACCACCATGGAGATGTTCCTAAGGCTCTTTGTCTTCTCTCTGCTTCTCACTACAGGTAAGGACGGGGCGTTGAGTACCCCATGAGGGAAGTCTTCTGATGGCTTCACTTGGGATATATCCCACTGGTGTCACTTGGTTGAAATGCAAACAAAATGGCTGAAATCCCCAAGGTCACCGGAGAGCTGGAAGAAAGCAGTTCTCTCTCTGCCTCTTTCCTGATCCCCTTCTCAAAACTTTTGATGTCGTTGACTTAACCCTCCTGTGGTTATCCCCAACTGGAAGGAACCATAATTATGGACAACTGCATTTGCTTATCCCTTTATCCCCTGTAAGGGGCTTTAATAGCAACAGTGATGATGATTTATGCTGCTGGGAGGTGGGGGGAGAGTTTTTTTTTTTGGCAGGAATGCACAGGGATGTAGTTCCGGCTGGCTTGGTGTCAGGGGGTGTGGCTTAGTACGCAAGCAGTTCCTGCTGGGCTTTTTCTGCAAAAAAAAAAAAAATCTGCCCTGCCCTTTATTCATAATTTAATGCAACCAAATGCCAGATCCTTGCAGACTCTTTTGAAAGAGTCAAATTTTTGTAGATAAATGGTTTTCTTTTTTGAGTATATCATGACTAACGTTATACGAAAATAGTGCTTTGCCCCCCAAATATTTAGATTTTATATTTTATTTACAAAGCAATATTATGCTCATAATTCCTTGTGCTTAGATGTGGAGGTGTAGACTTTATTATTTTATTGTTGTTATTATTAAGGGTTATTACATGTTATTACATGTTATTATTACATGTTGTAAGCCGCCCTGAGCCACCTGGTGGGAAGGGCGGGATATAAATTACAGATAAATAAATAAATGAATAAACAAATAAATAAACAAATAAGGGTGTTTTTTTTTTAAAAAAATGTAAAACGGGAAAATGTGAACAAAACTGAAAAATTTAATAATAAAGAAGACTGCAGATTTATACCCCGCCCTTCTCTCTGAATTAGAGACTCAGAGCGCCTTACAGTCTCCAATATCTTCTCCCCCCCAAACAGACACCCTGTGAGGTGGGTGGGGCTGAGAGAGCTCTGGCAGAAGCTGCCCTTTCAAGGACAACTCCTACGATAACTATGCCTGACCCAAGGCCATTCCAGCAGCTGCAAGTGGAGGAGTGGGGAATCAAACCCGGTTCTCCCAGATAAGAGTCTGCCCTTTCAAGGACAACCTCTGCCAGAGCTATGGCTGACCCAAGGCCATTCCAGCAGCTGCAAGTGGAGGAGGGGGGAATCAAACCCGGTTCTCCCAGATAAGAGTCTGCCCTTTCAAGGACAACCTCTGCCAGAGCTATGGCTGACCCAAGGCCATTCCAGCAGCTGCAAGTGGAGGAGTGGAGAATCAAACCCGGTTCTCCCAGATAAGAGTCTGCCCTTTCAAGGACAACCTCTGCCAGAGCTATGGCTGACCCAAGGCCATTCCAGCAGCTGCAAGTGGAGGAGTGGGGAATCAAACTCAGTTCTCCTAGATAAGACTCCGCGCACTTAACTACTACACCAAACTGGCAGAAGAAGATGATGATGATAAGCCTATTAAAGTAACGATGATGATGAAAAAGATGATGATGATGATGATGATGATGATGATGATGATGATGATGATTGGTGAAATACTGGAGGGGGGAAAGCATGAAGATAAGCAGACCATTCAATTCATGGGGGGTAATCTGTGTGGTGTGGTGGTTGGAGTGCCTGACTAGGAGCTGGGAGACCCAGGTTTGAATCCCTGCTCTGCCCCGAAACATCTTGGGTGATCTTGGGGGCCTCCCTTCTTATCAGCCCAGACAACCTCTAAAGGGGAGTCATGAAGATAAAACAGAGGAGGGTAAAATGGCACTCTCTACGCTGCTCTTTCTTTTCTGTCTCTAGGAGCTTTTCTGGAGTGTGAAATTTGTTCCAGCACTGGCAGTACCTGCATGGGTAAGAGAGAAACCTGTAAAGGTAATGATGACGTCTGTGCCATCATCAGTATGGAGAGTACTCTAGGTAGGTGCAAAGAACCATAAACTGGGTCGGTGGGGGGTGGGGGGATAGACAGGTTGCAGATTCAGGCAAGGTTGTTAAAACCGTGGATGGTGATTGGCTTGGGAGCTCGACGGGAGAGGCTGGCTTCAGGTTCCACACTGTCCATCTGCAGTCTCTGATGCTGTCAGAACTTGTAATTGGTGAATCTTATGATTGTTGTGCCTGCTTAGCCTAACTGAATCCATATTGTAACTGTTGAGAAATAGTCAGCTTTGTATCTAGCGTCGTGCCCAAATGCTTTGCATTCCAATCAAACTGTGACCACTGGAGGGTGACGGGGAGTCCTTGGGAAACATCTGCCAGTACCCTTTGAAGCTCTGCCTCTCCCGACGATAAGGAGCCTTGAAAACAGAACAGGGCCTCCTGAAGGGTGGGAACCAGTTTGTTATTGTAACTAGCCTAGCTTAAAGAATCTAACCGCTGCTGAACTTGTTATTAGAATCAACTCGTCTTCTACCTGAACACAGTTCTCAATAAATGCTTAGACTTTAACCAGAGTTATGAGCCTCGTTTGATGTTCTTCAAGTTCTGACATTTTGATTCTAATCCTTTGGAGCTTATCCGAGCTGGGAACTTTGGCTAGATGGCTGAAAGGGCACCAGATAATGGAGAGCCCACCAACGAAATGATGGAAGAAGGAGGACGGCCCCGACCAAGCGACGGGACGAGACCGTGGCCGGACGAGGCGGACCTCTGGGCCTTGATGGAGGAGATCCATGCCAGCCATGTCAAGATCACCCGGGAGATCCGGGAACAGCTGGACGCGATCCAGAGGCAGACCGGAGCCCGGCAGAGAGACCTCCGAGGGGGACCGCGAGGCGCGCCGGTTCCGCTACCCCCGCCAGTGCCGCCACCACCGCCTGGTCCACCACCAGCGCCACCAGCGCCGGCCGCCCCGGCGGGAGCGGATGGGGGGCGACCCGAGAATTGAAAATCACGTTCGATGGAGACAGAGACGAAGTGGAATACTTCACCATCCAGTGCAGCAATTTCTTCATGCACTGGGGAACAAGCTACCCCATGGAGGCGAGCCGGGTGGACCACATCGCTTCCAGGTTGAAGGGGGCCGCGCGGAAATGGTACGTGGGGTTGTACGCCGGGCGCAAACCCGAGTTAGCCACGGTGGCTGACTTCCTCCAAGCCATGCTGCGCCAGTACGGGGACCCCCTACAAGAGGAGAAAGCCATCGTGGCCCTGCAGAGAATCGAGCAAAGGAACCGCACAACCCGCGAATACGCCACCGAGTTCATGGGGCACTGCGCGGCACCGAGAGGATGGAACGAGGTGATGAAGTACACGGCGTTCAAAAATGGGCTGAACGCGAACATCCTCGACCGGTGCTACAGCCAAGGGCGACCCGACACCTTGGTGGGATGGATCCAGCTGGCGGGAGAAGTGGAGACCAACTTGCAGCATGTCAAGATGCGCCGCCAGCAGCAACTGGCCAAGAAAGGGGGAAAGTCGGGCCTCGCCGCCGGCAAGACCGAAGGAAAGCAGTCCCCCACGACCTCCACCCCCGCTGCAGCCAGCAGGAAGTGCTTCAGGTACGGCGACCCTGCGCACCCGGCCGCCAACCGCCCCGTGAAGCAGACACCGACCCCCCCCAGGCCAAGCCGTCCACGGGCACCCCGGAGAAAGGGGGGCCGCGCCAAGGAGCCCAGTCGGGGCACTGTCACCACTTCCATGGCGATTGACGAGGATGTTACCACCATTGAGGAGTCGAGCGTGGGGTCCCGGGACCCAGAGCCGGCGGGAAACGACAACGACCTGCTTTATCCGGTGCCGTCACCAGTAACGGTGAGAACTACCGGGGGGCTATTGTTCATGGCGGTGATTTTACTGAACCCCAGCCTAAAACGCTTCATGCACACCCGCGCCCTGATAGACTCCGGGTGCACATGGGACATTATCACCCCGCGCCTTGTCGAGGCGCTGGGCCTTAAGCAATCCCCCCTGCCCCACCCGATCCAATTCGAGCAGATGGACGGGTCGGTGATGAAAGGGGAACCGTGCACCCAAGAGACCCAAGCGACCCCTATGGGGACGGAAGACCACTGGGGGATAGAGACCTTTGTAATAGCACCCTCATCTTCTTTCGACGTGGTGGTAGGGGCGGGGTGGCTAGCAAGGCATCAGCCGGACATACGGTGGGAAGAGCAAATCGTGCGCTTCCCTGACTGGCGATGCGAGCACCACCACTGGAGAACTGACTGGGGCCCCAAAGCACCACCCCAAAACGAAAAACTGTGCCTCACTATGGAGGAGGTGGGGATGATCCCGATGGAGTACCGAGACCTAAAAAAGGCCTTTAGCGAGTGGGAGGCGGACGAGCTACCCCCCCACCGCCCTACCGACTGCGCCATCGAACTGATACCAGGGCAAGAACTACCAAAAGCCAAACTCTACTCGATGGGCTGGGTGGAGAAGGAGGAACTGAAAAAGTTTATTGACAAAAACTTAAAGTGGGGGTTCATCAGGCCGGCCACGGCCCCCCACGCTGCCCCCGTCCTATTCCGCAAGAAAAAAGATGGCAGTCTGAGGCTTTGCACAGATTTTCGCGGGATAAACGGGATTTCTATGTCCAATGCCTACCCGATCCCGCTGATAAAGGACCTGTTAGCACCGTGGCCGAGGGCAAGGTGTTTACCAAACTCGACCTCCGCGATGCGTACTTCCGCGTGCGGAACAAGGAAGGTGATGAGTGGAAAACGGCATTCAACATGCCCATGGGACAGTTTGAGTATTTAGTAATGCCTTTTGGACTACAGGGAGCGCCGGGGGTGTTTATGAACTTTATCAATGAAGTGTTGAGAGAATACCTGTACAAGGGGGTGGTGGTGTACCTGGATGACATCATTATTTACTCGAAAGACCTTGAATCACATGTACCGTTGGTGAGAAAAGTGTTAACCACCCTATATCAAAACAAATTGTATGCCAAACTGTCAAAATGTGAGTTCCACAAGACGGAACTAGATTACCTTGGGTTCCGGGTGTCTGGGGAGGGGCTAGCGATGGACCCCGCAAAAATCCAAGCGGTCTTAGATTGGGAGCCTCCCCGAGCCCACGGCAGCTCCAATCATTTCTCAGGTTCGCAAATTTTTACCGCGGGTTCATCAAGGGGTTCGCCAGAGTGGCGTTGCCCCTAACAGAGCTCCTCAAAATGAAAGGGAGGGGGGAGGAGGCGAAAAAACCCGGCGCGCGGCTAACCTGGCCACCTGAGTGCCAGCACGCCTTTGATGAACTCAAACGACTGTTCACGTCGGAACCGGTCCTGGCCCACCCCAACGAACTAAAACCCTTCGTAGTGCAATGTGACGCTTCCGACGTCGCGGTGGGGGCCATATTAATGCAGAAAGACAAGGGGGGGGGGGGCTCCGACCTTGTGCTTACATTTCCCACAAATTCTCGAACAAACAGAGAAACTGGTCAGTGTGGGACAAGGAAGCATTTGCGGTCATTTTTGCCTTAAAAACATGGCGGTCGTGGCTAGAAGGGGCCAGGGTCCCATTCGAGATTTGGACTGATCACAAGAACCTAGAGGCCCTGACCGGCCGCTGCAAAATGACCGCCAAGCAGATACGGTGGGCGGGGTTTTTCGCCAAATTCGACTTCGTCCTAAAACACATCCCTGGAACCAAAAACTTTTTGGCCGACGCGCTGTCGCGAATGCCCCAATACGACAGCCAAAGGGAGGAAGTGATAGACTCACTCATTCCCCCCTCGGCAGTGGCGGGTGGGGTCACCACCTGGTCTGGGAAGCAAACGGGAGCCCCTGAGTTAAAAGAAAAGGAACGCTTCGTGGCCGAGATGGAAGCAGAAGGGGGGGAACGGCCCGAAGGAACCAAAAAAGGGGAGGGGGGCTCTGGTTCTACAAAGGGAAAATTTACGTGCCCAAAAGTCTGAGAAAGGAAGTGCTCGAGCAGTGTCACTCCAGTCACTTGGCAGGGCACTTCGGCTATGTGAAAACCCTAAATCTACTAACCCGGCAGTTCTGGTGGCCCCACTTGAAAAGAGATGTGTCAGAGTTTGTAAGTTCCTGCCCGACCTGTATCATGGCGAAACGGAGGGGGGGGAAACCTCCCGGCCACCTAGTGCCCCTCCCTACGGCAGCCAAACCCTAGTCGGTAGTGTCAATGGATTTCATAGTCGAACTGCCCCCCTCGCAGGGGAAAACAGTGATCTTGGTGGTAGTAGACACCTTCTCCAAACAGGCACATTTCGTCCCCTGCAAAAAACTGCCCAATGCCAAAAAACTGGCGCAACTATTCTTCAATCACGTGGTCCGCCTACACTCATTCCCAGACAAGGTCATTAGTGACCGCGGGCCTCAGTTCGTTGCCAACTTCTGGCGGGAGTTTTGTAAAATCACCGGAATAGAGCAGGGGCTTAGCTCAGCCTATCACCCCCAAACGGACGGACAGACGGAGAGGGTGAACGGGCTTCTGGAACAATACCTCCGGTGCTTCATTAACTACCAACAAACAAACTGGGTGGAGCTGTTAGCCTTTGCGGAGTATGGATACAACAACAGCCTCCACAGCTCCACTAAAACCTCCCCTTTCCAGATAGTGAATGGGTACGAAGGGAAACCCTTTCCGCACCTCCCACTGCCAGGATCCCCCGAGCCAACCTCGTGTCAGCAATGGTGGGAGGGGATACGCAAAGGATGGGGGGTGATACAGAAAAACCTGGAGGAAGCCAAAGAGGAGTACAAACGCCACTTCGACAAGAAGCACGCCCCTCAGTGGGAACTTAAGGAAGGGGAGCGAGTGTTTCTATCCACCAAGAACTTCCCTCTCCCTCAGGCGTGCCGCAAACTAGCCTACAAATACTTAGGGCCCTTCCGAATAAAGAGGGTGATCAACAAAGTAACTGTAGAACTGGAACTGCCCAAAATGTTTAATAAGATTCACCCGGTGTTTCATTGCAGCCTTCTTCGCAAAGACCCTGGGGCCACGCCCTTTCACCCGCGCCCTCCAGAACCACCACCTACCCGCGTGAAGGGCCAGAGCCACCATGAAGTGCAGGAAATCCTAGACTCCAGGGTCCAACGTGGGGTGTTGTACTACCTGATACGGTGGAAACACTTTCCCCCTAGTTGCGATGAATGGGTCAAAGCCAGTGATGTGTCTTCCCCACAACTGCTTAAAAAATTCCACCTACTGTATCCACACAAGCCCCGGGCGAGGGCCTAGGGGGGGGCAGCATGTCAGAACTTGTAATTGGTGAATCTTATGATTGTTGTGCCTGCTTAGCCTAACTGAATCCATATTGTAACTGTTGAGAAATAGTCAGCTTTGTATCTAGCGTCGTGCCCAAATGCTTTGCATTCCAATCGAACTGTGACCACTGGAGGGTGACGGGGAGTCCTTGGGAAACATCTGCCAGTACCCTTTGAAGCTCTGCCTCCCCCTCACCTCTCCCGACGATAAGGAGCCTTGAAAACAGAACAGGGCCTCCTGAAGGGTGGGAACCAGTTTGTTATTGTAACTAGCCTAGCTTAAAGAATCTAACCGCTGCTGAACTTGTTATTAGAATCAACTCGTCTTCTACCTGAACACAGTTCTCAATAAATGCTTAGACTTTAACCAGAGTTATGAGCCTCGTTTGATGTTCTTCAAGTTCTGACAGATGCCACTGTTATTGCACGAGCCCCAAGTTGTATCATTCCTGCTCATCTCTGCCAATCTCCAGGTGGGCCCTGCAGTTCTCCGGAAGCTATCATCGATCTACAGAATACAGAGATCCCATAGAAAAGTGGCAGCTTCAGAGGGAGGACTCTATGGATTACATCCCTACTCCGTTCCCTCCCCAAATTCCGCCCTCCCCAGGTTCTGTCCCCAATTCTCCAGGAATTTCCCAACCGAGAGCTGCAACCCTCATCCTGCTCTTTCTCAGGGCCTGTACTCAGAGCCAGATTGACATATTTCTTGAGTGAGGGCAAAACCAAAAAATGGCGCCCCCACTCAAAAAACGGGAGGCCTCCCCCCCCATTTAAACACTCGGCAGCATGTTTAAATGGGGACGGAAGCCATGGGGTTTGCCTCTGCCGCCTCCCCGCCTCGTGCAGAGACTGCAAAGGCAGGCGATCTGCCTCCCCCTCCCCATGTAAATGCTCTGTCGGATGTTTAAATGGGGAAGGAAGCCCGGGTGCTGCATTTGCCGTCTCCCCACCCTGTGGGGAGATGGCAAAGGCAAGTAATTGGCCTCCCTTTCCCCATGTAAACACCCCATTGGGTGTTTAAATGGGGAGGGAAGGCGCGGGGCTTGCCTTTGCCACCTCCCTGGCTTGCGGGGAGGCTGCAAAGGCAAACGATCTGTCTCTTCTCCCATGAAAAAAACCTGACGAGGTGTTTAAAGTGAGGGGTGGGTGGGAGCCACAGGGTGGCTTTTGCTGCCTCTTTACATTTCGTAGAGGTGTCAAAAGTTGCATAAGAACATGTTGGATCAGGCCAATGGCCAATCCAGTCCAACACTCTGTATCACACAGTGGCCAATATATGTTTGTGTGTGTATATATATCTCTGTATATATATGCAGATCTTTCTCCCAACTCCAGCTCACCCTGGAGGAGGGTGCCCAATTCAGTGCCCCCTCTGGGGGTGCCCAGGGCTTAATGCCCCCTCTGCCCCTCCTAGATCTGACCCTGCCTGTAATATCTCCTGTAAAGTACTGGGGTCGACGCAGTAAGAGACCAGAGTCGGAGAGTGATTTCAGCAAGCTTTACTTCAGGAACACCAACACAGACTGAGCTCTATTCAAACCTCCCGCTCCTTTATACAATTCTTGCCCCCTTCTGATTGGACCTATAACTATGTACATGGATTGGCTATTTACAGAGGCCTAAGGGCCTATCAGGGTACAGTATGAGCCTAGATGTTGATTGGCTACTTATGTTTCTATCCTTCCCCTGATTGGGCACACTTAGGCCTTCTCTGGAACCCTGGTGTGGAGTACAAGCTTGGCTTGTTCAGCTTCCCTCCAAAAGTAACAGTTCCCTCCAAAAGTAACAGTTCTCCATTTGAACCTAGGACACAACACCCCTTCCCCCATAGTTCCAGCTATCAGGTGACATAGTCCTGGAGATATGCCGGAGGGCGGCGGTCTCGTGTCGAGCGTCGGAGCTCCGAGGGGACTGGGCGTTCCGACTCGGTTGGTGGTTCCGCGGCTGCAGAGCTGGAGACATCTGGGACGGCGGCCCCGGGAGACCTGGGTTCAGCTGCGCGGTCGGGGGTCTCCTCCTGCTGGGCCGAAGCGGGCTCTACGGAACCCTGTTCTGTGTCAGGCTCACGGGGACTTACGTTGTCCGGATCTGGAGCCTCTGACCTTGGCTCCCCGGCAGGCAGGCGACCACGGAGTTGGTCGATGTGTCGCCTCAGGAGATGTCCACCCTCCAAGGTCACTGCATAGGAGACCGGTCCGGTGACGTGGTCCACGTTTCCAGGGAGCCAGGCGGGGCCAGTGGTGGCATAGTTCCGTGCCCACACTGTCTCACCTGGGTAGAACCCTCTGGGGGCTTTAAGGTGTTCCGGCGCCGGTCGCCTGTCTGGGGCTCGGTCAGGGTGCAGCTTGTCCAGCAGGGTGGTGATGCGGCGGCCCATGAGGAGTTCGGCTGGACTGCGACCTGTGGAGGCGGTGGGTGTTGTCCGGTCGGCCATTAGGAAACACGCCAAGTCTTTTGGCCAGTCTGAGGGGCCCAGACGGTTCAAGGCCTCCTTTGCCGTGCGCACCATCCGCTCTGCCTGGCCGTTGGTGGCTGGATGAAATGGGGCAGAGCGAATGTGCCTGATGAGGTTCCTGGCTAAGAAGTCCTGGAACACTGCGGACGTGAATGCTGTGCCGTTGTCGGTGACGATGGTCTCCGGCAACCCGTGGGTTGCAAAGATGGCCCTCAGAGCCGTGATGGTCGCCTGCGATGATGGCGAGGGCACCTGGACCACCTCCAACCACTTGGAGTATGAATCCACTAGTATGAGTAGAGTCCGCCCATGGAAGGGGCCAGCAAAGTCCATATGCAGTCTTGACCAGGGGGGTTTGGTGGATTCCCATGCTTGCACTGGGCCATGTGGGGGGTCAGGTCTTGACACCTGGCATGTCGGGCACCTTTTAACCCAAGCCTCAATTTCTGCATCGAGGCCGGGCCACCAGACATAGCTCCGTGCGAGAGCCTTCATGCGGACTATGCCCGGGTGTGCCTCGTGCAGGGCTCTAAGCACTTGGTCTTGCAAGGGTTTGGGGATGACGACTCTGTTGCCCCATAGTAGGCAGCCTTTGTGGGTGGATAGTTCGTCTTTCCGGGCTGCAAACGGAGTAAATTCCGGCCCAGTCGAGCCCTTGGGCCACCCCCTCCCCACCCAGTCCAAGACACGGGAGAGGACTGGATCATGAGCGGAATGGGCAGCAACATCGCGGGCGAGCAATGGCCTGTCCGGAAGCATGTCCATCAGTAGGATCTGATGAGCCGGGGCTGGATCGGGATCCACATCAGGCAAGGGCAAGCGGCTCACGGCGCCAGCATGGCCCATTGCCTTGCCCGGGCGATGCACTAGGGTGTAAGTGTAGCCGGCTAGAAAAATGGACCAACGGAGGACCCGTGGGGACAACACCTGAGGGGTCTGCCGGTCTGATGCAAAGAGGCCCAAGAGGGGTTTGTGGTCCGTATAGAGGGTAAAGGGCCGGCCATAGATGTAATCATGAAATTTTTTGACGCCGGCCGCAACTGCCAACCCTTCTTTGTCGATTTGGGCGTAGTTCCACTCCGCCGATGAGAGGGTCCGCGAGTAGTACGCGATAGGGACTTCGGTCCCATCAGGGAGTCGGTGGTCCAGAACTGCCCCCACGCCATAAGGGGATGCGTCGCATGCAAGGACCAAGGGCAGGGTCTCGTCGAAATGGGCAAGGACGGAGTTGGACATCAGGAGGCCCTTGATATCCTGGAAGGCTTTAGCGTGCTGGCGGCCCCACGCCCAGGGTCGATTCTTGTCTAGAAGCCGGTGCAGGGGTTCGGCCACCGCTGCCTTGTGGGGGAGAAAAGCATGATAAAAGTTTAGGAGACCGAGGAAGGCCTGGAGTTCTTGCTTGTTGGTGGGTGCTGGAGCATCTCTGATGGCACGCAGCTTGGCGTCGGAGGGGTGGACCCCCTGGGCATCGATGGAGAACCCCAGGAATTCCACCCGATCCACGCCCAGGAGGCACTTCTCCCGTTTGACCTTGAGGCCGGCTGTTTCAAAACGTTGTAGGACTCCTCTAAGGCGGGCGGCGAATTCTTCAGGCGAGGCTGCAGCGATCAGCACATCATCGAAGAATGGAGTGACTCCGGGAAGTCCTTTTAAAAGAGAGTCCATGAGTTCCTGGAACAACCCCGGAGCCACACTCACGCCAAATTGCAACCGCTTTACTCTAAAGGCCCCCCGGTGGGTCACAATTGTTTGGGCGTTGGCCGTGGCCTCATCCACCGGCAGCTGTTGGTAAGCTTGGGCCAAGTCCAACTTGCCAAAAACTTTTGCGCCGGCTAGGGTGGCTAAAACGTGGCTGACGATGGGCACAGGGTATGTGTGGGCCTGAAGAGCCTTGTTGAGGGTGCACTTATAGTCTGCACAAATCTGCACTTCCCCACTGGGCTTGACTGGAGTCACAATGGGAGTTTCCCAGGTTGCGTGGGTGACAGGCTCTAGTATTCCCTGTGCAATCAGTTTATCCAGTTCCTCCTCAATTTTAGGCTTGAGCGCGAATGGAACTCGCCGCGCTTTAAGCCTAATAGGCCACACTGTGGGGTCGAGGTGTAGTGTAACCGGGGGACCCGTGTAGCAGCCCAAGGTGCCATCGAAAACGGCCGGGAACTCTTCACAAACCTTGTTAAAGTCCACTCCGACAGTCTTATTGACCCCCCTGATCTCTATTCCCAGGGGCTTGAACCAGTCGAGACCCAAAAGGTTTGTAAGGTGGTTCTTGACCACTAGCACTTGTAGCTGGCCCTTGAACCCCTTGTATTGGACTGGGACCAGGCCCACTCCCAAGATAGGCACCTTATTCTTCTGGAAGTCCACTAAGGTAAACCCCGGGTCCCTGAGACGAGGCCTCAGCCTGGTGGAGATTTTAAAAAATGTCTCTGCCGCTATAATAGATGATGCTGACCCAGAGTCCACCTCCATTTGGCAGGGCACACCCCCCCCCATCCCTACATTGACCCGGATTTTGGAGGGCCTGACTGGCGAGGGTAGGTACTGTACCGGGTACGTGTGGGCGTGGAGAGCGTCGGTCTCGAAGTCTGGCTGGCCTTCGGAGTGCGCAGATCTTTGCGGGATGCGTGCTCGGGATGTGGATCTGCAGGCACAGGCGATGTGGCCTTCCTTGTTGCAGAGTCGACAGGTGGCATTCCGGAATCGGCAGGTCTTTCGCTCATGCTGGCCCCCGCAGCTTGCACATGCAGGTGGTGTCTTGTGTCTCATGCCCTGTGGGGCATGGGTGGTCTTCCTTCCTGCTGAACGATAGCCGGTTTGTAGAGCTTTGTCCTCGTCTGAGTCCTCTGTAGATGGTTCAGGGTTGATCTGGTGTGCCGCAGCCTGTCTAGTCAGCCGTGGCCCTGCTGATCTGCCCTTCTCCCAGCTGGTGGCCACATCGATTGCCTTTGTTAGGTCGCACTCGGAGAGGGACAGGAGTTTCTGTACTAGTTTTTCGTCCCTCAAGCCCCATACAAACTGGTCGAGAAGGGCTTCGTTGAGGTCTGTGAAACTGCATCGGCTTGCCACCCGGCGCAGGCTTGTCAAGAACGCCATCGTGGTTTCGCCTGCCTTCTGTGTCCTTTGTCGGAAGTCCCAGTGCCGGGTGAGCTTGGTTGGCTGGGGCTGGAAATACTTCTCCAGAGCGCTGATGATGTCGTCCACCGGCGTCTCTGAGAGCTTCCTGGGTTGGAGAAGAGCCCTGGCTAAGTCCACGGTCTCTGTGCCACACGTACTGATAAGCAGAGCTCTCTGCATGGTAGTCTCTGTAATCTTCCGGAAGGTCAGGTATGACTGGAAGCCTTCGACCCACGAGTCCCACAGCTCGGGGCGATAGATGCTAAAGGGCTGTAGGAAGTTGGCTGGAGCCTCCATTCTTGGCAGCGTGTCTGGGCGGCTTGCGAGCTGGGGTGTGCGCAGAGCGGAGGTGCGGACCCAGATGGCTTGGATTTAGCCACCTTTCCGTGTTCCTGGTTCTGTTGCTGGTGCTTACTGGCATCCCATCCTCGTCGCCAGTGTAAAGTACTGGGGTCGACGCAGTAAGAGACCAGAGTCGGAGAGTGATTTCAGCAAGCTTTACTTCAGGAACACCAACACACACTGAGCTCTATTCAAACCTCCCGCTCCTTTATACAATTCTTGCCCCCTTCTGATTGGACCTTAACTATGTACATGGATTGGCTATTTACAGAGGCCTAACGGCCTATCAGGGTACAGTATGAGCCTAGATGTTGATTGGCTACTTATGTTTCAATCCTTCCCCTGATTGGGCACGTTTAGGCCTTCTCTGGAACCCTGGTGTGGAGTACAAGCTTGGCTTGTTCAGCTTCCCTCCAAAAGTAACAGTTCCCTCCAAAAGTAACAGTTCCCTCCAAAAGTAACAGTTCTCCATTTGAACCTAGGACACAACATCTCCGTTTGCAGTGCAAATGGGACAATTCAAGTGCCAGTGTCTCTCTCCTGCATTGCACTGTTCCTTGTTGTGTCTCCTCTCCCAATTCTGCATTGAATAAAATTAAATTTCACCTAGAATCGTCTCCTCTTGCAAACCATCAAGGTGGGCTGAATTGTTTTAGAAATATCTGGAAGATAGTGTTGGTAGCTGGATTCCAGTTACCTCTGCCCACTAGTTTAGCTGTTGTCCTAATGGCTGAAAATGTAGTAAGAGTCTATAGTGAACTAATGTCTGGCAAATGTGTAGCATTTGGTTCACAAGGCTGAGTTGCTTTCTTTAAATTTTTCAGCCCAAGCCCTGTTCTGACAACTGATCCCTTGTTGATGCCTGTATGATATTATCCCCAGAATTTTGATCCACAGAGATGGCTGATTTACAAAATGGACACCATGCACTATCTTAAGCAGGTCTACTTACTGCAGTCGGAGCCCTCTGCTCATGACCTGAGTTCAATCCCAGTGGAAGCTGGTTCTGGTAGCTGGCTCCAGGTTGACTCAGCCTTCCTTCCTTCCGAGGTCGATAAAATGAGTACCCAGCTTGCTGGGGGGAAAGTGTAGATGACTGAGGAAGGCAATGGCAAACCACCCCATAAAAAGTCTGCTGTGAAAACGTTGTGAAAGCAACGTCACCCCAGAGTCAGAAATGACTGGTGCTTGCACATGGAACTACCTTTACCTTTTTACTTACTGGTAGATTTCTATCAGTTCAATAGGACTTAATTCCAGGTAAGGGGTCATGGAACTGTACCCACTGTGTAATGTTATTCATAAAATGTGACCCCCCCCCCCCCCTCCTAGCTTGGTTTTGCCTAACATTCAGGAGTGTGTTGCCTTCTGTTTGGTTCAGAAAAGAGTAGGGCTGATACTTAATATATGGGGCAGTGGATACGAGGAGCAGGTTTAGACCCTCTCCAAATGGTATGTGGTCCTACATAAGTGGGCAATTGTCATTCATTGCTATGGGGGAATGGACTTCACTGCCCTTGTGGACAGAGTTTTGGCCCATCTTTGACCATGTGTGGTCGATGGGAAAGTTCTCCAAGGGATCCTTGCAACAACCAAGTCCTCTTTCCCATTGCAAGCTATTCCAACCCATCTCACTCCCCACAGTGACAATTGCTTTGCCAATTGTAAAAAACCCCCTCTTGCTTTCTGTAGACGCTCCAGATGAAAACCCAGTTGTGAAAACAATAAAACGCTGTTATACTTCTGAAAAGTGCATGGCTCCTAAGTTCTCCCTGACAGTGGGGCGTGGAAGATACCTCCGTGTTTACTCCACCTGTTGCATTGAGGATGCCTGTGCAATAGAAATCCCTCAGTGTAGGTGTACTTTTTATTTATATATTTATTCCCCCCACCCTTATCTTGTTTCACCTCTAACTTTATCGTTTGATCCCTTTTCCAATGCAGCTCGTTCCGTGGGCTCCTTTCTGCAATGGAGGTGGGCGAGAAAGGCATGCTTGTATGCACGGATCATTTTGTAGAAAAACAGGTGGTGGAGCTGATCCAGGGATTGTTATGCAGCTGCACATACTATTCAATGGACAAGGAGGTGGAACTCTCAGAAAGGTTCAGGAGCTGTGCTCCTGTGAGCTCCCACTGAATCTGAGGCCTGCTTGTATGCGTTCAAGCCAGTGTGGTGTACCAGTGAAGAGTGTCAGACTAGTATCTCAGAGCCTCAGGTTCAAATCCCCACTTGTACCATGGAAGGTTGCCAGGTGACCTTGAGCCGGTCACTGTTCTTAAGAAGAAGAAGATATTGGATTTATATCCCGCCCTTCACTCTCAGCGTCTCAGAACGGTCACAATCTCCTTTACCTTCCTCCCTCATAACAAACACCTTGAGAGAGCTCTCCCAGAAGCTGCTTTTTCGAGGACAACTCCTACGAGAGCTATGGCTGGCCCAAGGCCATTCCAGTAGCTGCAAGTGGAGGAGTGGGGAATCAGACCCAGTTCTCCCAGATAAGAGTCAGCCCCCTTAACCACTACGCCAAACTAGCTCTCAAGTTCCCGAGGGTAATCCACATATGGACACCAGAGGATTCCTGCCCCCCCTAGTCCCAGATTCGGATTTTTTGAACTTCAGAAATCCCTGCAAAACTATAACCAAGATTTCAGTCTGAATACATAAATTATTCTTATTAATTGACTTTCTAGCACAATTCCCTCCAAGTGCACAAAATATTAACAGCCTGCTCAAGGGATTTCTGCTTCAGCTCACAACCTGCAGTAGAGGGTGGGGGTACCTCCTTCTGGGACCCATAAAACTGGATCTCCTTGTCCGATCTTTTTGAAACTTGGGGAGGTTTTTGAGGAGAGGACCTAGTAGATATGCTGCAAATTTGAGGCATCCGCCTCAAAATAACAGTACCCTCCAGAGCCCCAGATTCCCCCAGGTCGATTCACCATCATATAGTTATGCCAGTGAAATGTCTTGATTATAATGGTCCCCATAGGCTACAATGGAACTGGGGCGGTCGGTGGAAGGGAATGATGCTTTTCTGTATGATCTGTAAGCTGCCTCGAGGCACATAGAAAAGTGGAAGAAGTTTGAAGACATGGTGTTGGATCCTATGAGCACAAACCTGCTCACATGTCAATTTTTTCCTGCCTCCCCTCAGCAGCTCCTGAGACCTCTAAACACTTGAGGCTGGCGGTCATGGAAGCACTGTGGGAAAATGCCACTGGGAAGGTGAAGAGATTAGTGAGAAGAGGGAAGTTGTGCTAACGAAAAGATTACTTGTACTGGAGATGACACTGAGGGAGAGCCCGTTTGGTGTAGTGGTTAAGTGTGCAGACGCTTATCTGGGAGAACCGGGTTTGATTCCCCATTCCTCCACTTGCTCCTGCTGGAATGGCCTTGGGTTAGCCATAGCTATTGCAGGAGTCACACTTGAAAGGGCAGCTTCTGTGAGAGCCCTCTCAGCCTCACCCACCGCACAGGGTGTCTGTTGTGGGGGGAGAAGATATAGGAGATTGTGAGCCGCTCTGAGTCTCTGATTCAGAGAGAAGGGAGGGGTATAAATCTGCAATTCTTCTTCTCCTTTTGAGTTGGCCTCATCCAGACATGTTGGTAAGGTTGATTTTTGCATGTGATGCTTTGACCATCCTTCCCCCTTTCTGCATTGGGTTGGACTCGCTTCTTCCATCTGACTGGTTTCTTTTCCTTAGATGAAAAAAAAAATGTTGATTTAATGGATTAATCCAGAGGTGTCAAACTCATTTGTTGTGAGGGCCAGATCTGACATAAATGAGGCCTTGTTGGCTGGACCATGTTGGGCTGGGCCACGTGTGCACGCATTTAAGGTTAGGTAGCAGAGATATAAACTTTTTAAAGGAACCAGACAAAGACAAATAAATATATATATTTTTAAAAGCAAACCTTAAATAAAACATGCTTAAAACATTAGCACTTGTTGGTCTTAAAAGTGGTTTCTTCGTATCTCTCCCATGGGAACCAGGAAACTGGGCAAAGGAAGCTCTGGCTCTTTCCCTCCCTACCCAGGGGACCAGGAGGGGAAGGAGCCTCAACCAATGGAGAAAATTGAGGTTTTGTCCGGTAGCTCCTGTGTGATTGAGCAAGCCGTGCAAAGCAAGCTGAGATGCAGAAGGAAGCAAGAGAGAGGGAGAAGGAAGCAAACAAGAGCCAGTTGCTCAGGGGCCTGATAGGAGCCCTCTGGGGGCCTGATTCGGCCTCTGGGCTGCATGTTTGACACCCCTGGATTAATCAGTCTATAGATTGCCTGAAATGTATATGACTAATTTGGCTGCTTCCCATCCCCCACACCTTTAAGAAGAAGAATTGCAGATTTATACCCCACCCTTCTCTCTGAATCAGAATCTCAAAGCAGCTTACAATCTCCTATATCTTCTCTCCCCACCACAGATACCCTGTGAGGTAGGTGGGGCTGAGAGAGCTCTTATAGCAGCTGCCCTTTCAAGGACAACTCCTGCAAGAGCTATGGCTAACCCAAGGCCATTTCAGCAGCTGCATGTGGAGGAGTGGGAAATCAAATCCGGTTCTCCCAGATAAGAGTTTGCACACCTAACCACTACACCAAACTGGCTTTAACTGGGCTATGGTACTAATAATGAGCTCTTCTATAAATGAGAGGGTTGGTTGGCATAGAGCAATACTCTGCGTACAGATCCATAATTGTTTTTGCAGATTCTTCTTTTAAAAAATCTGTTCAGCTGTTGAGGACCTCTGCTTAAAAGAGGAAGGTGATGTACTGGTGGGGAGAGAAAGGAAGTCTTTTTAAAGGGTCCTCCCTGAACTGCTTCTCTGACTTAACACTCACTGCCTGCCAAAACCCAACAGCTTTGTTGTTTGCAGTGTGGAAAGAATAAATGCAATACTGTGCATTGTTGGCATGCCAAACCAAGATGAAAGTGTGAAGCTACATGATGGAAAAATCCTCAGGTTTCAATCCATTCAACAACAATGTCAGTATCTCTGTTTCCTCTTTCCCATGCCTCATGTTAACTCCCCTTTTTGCCCTGAATCCAGTAGAACCAGTGAGTAATGTCATGAACGGAATGCATTGCCCAATATGCTTCAGTAATGGAACTTGCTTTGGGGAGAGGATGGCTTGTACCGGAGATGACGATAGCTGCTTTGAGATGGTCTCAACCAAACAAGTTGGTAAGTTTGATTTTTGCATGCATCGAATAAGCTTTGGCAGTTCTTCCCCCTTTCTAAGTTGGGTTGAGTTTTATGCAGTTGTACTTATTTATGTAGAGATCTAGATCCTGTTCCCCTCCCCCAATGGGGAGCCCAAAGCCAGTTACAACCTTATCTATCTATCTATCTATCTATCTATCTATCTATCTATCTATCTATCTATCTATCTATCTATCTATCTATCTATCTATCTATCTATCTATCTATCTGTCTGTCTGTCTGTCTGTCTGTCTGTCTGTCTGTCTGTCTGTCTGTCTGTCTGTCTGTCTGTCTGTCTGTCTGTCTGTCTGTCTGTCTGTCTGTCTGTCTGCCTGTCTGTCCGCGCCTCTCTCTCTCTCTCTGTCTGTCTGTCTGCCTGCCTCTCTCTCTCTCATCAAATTTATATCCCACCCTCCCCAAACAGGCTCAGGGCAGCTAACAATAGTTAAAAACCATATTGAATACTAAATAAAAAATACAATAAAATCAATTCTGCAAATTTTAACCATAAAATCCAAGCTGCACATCTGTGTTTCTCAATATCTGTATTTGTCCAGTGGCACTGTCAGTGCTGTGGCACATTTGCTACCTCCCCTTCATTATTGAAGGCAAGCTTAAATAGTTCAGTCTTACAGACCCAGAAGAACAGTGGCAAGCACCGCAGGGCCCTGATGTTTTTGGGGAGGGCATTCCACAGAGCGGGGGCTGTTGTCGAGAATGCTCTGGCTCTAGTGGTGGACAATTTGATTTCTTTCAGTCTGGGAATCTGGAGGAGATTTTGGGACCCTGAACATAGTGCTCTCTGGGGCACATACGGGGGTAAGTGGTCCCAAAGGTAGACAGGCCCCAGACCATAAAGGCCTTACCCCTCCTCTGTGTTATCCTCACAACAACTTGTAAGGCAGGTCAGGCTGAGAGCATGCAACTGGCCCAGTTTCACATGCCCAGCAAACTTCCACGGTTCAGTGGGGCTTTGAACCTGGTTCTTTCAGATCCTGGGACTTTTCCTCACTTGTAAGTTCCTATTTCTTGGAGGGGGAGGGGGTTCTCTTCCATATATGTTTTGCTCTCTCTCGTGGTCAGTTTGATATTACATTGGTTTAGGTCCAGCATATCTCCCTGCAGATTTAAACTGCAGGTTTTTATGATGCATACACAGGTGTAATATCAAATTGACCACTGGGGGAGCAAAACACATGTGGTGCAGAAACCCTGTGAACAAACAGAGGGTGTACAAGCAAGGGAAAGAAGAATGTGGAAATGCCTTTAGCCTCTCACTCTAACCACCAGGGCTTTTTTGATAGAAAAAGCCCAGCAAGAACTCATTCGCATATTAGGCCATACCCCCTGATGTCACCACTGTTTTACATAGGGCTTTGTAGAAAAAGCCCAGCAGGATCTCATTTGCATATTAACCCACACCCCCTGATGTCACCACTGTTTCACATAGAGCTTTTTGTAGGAAAAGCCCAGAAGGAATTCATTTGCATATTAGTCCACACCCCCTGATGCCAAGGCAGCCAGAACTGTGTTCCTGTGCGTTCCTGCTCAAAAAAGCCCTGCTAACCGCTACAGCACTTTAACCATACTTAACAGTGATGTTAGAATGGATATGGCATGACGGTGGTGGAAAGTGCCATCAAGTGCTCTTGGATCCTTCTTTAACAATGGAGGCCCAAGTAGCTGCCACTGCTAAGTCAGCCTTTTACCATCTGCAGATGGCAAAGCAGTTGGTCCCTTTTCTGGAACGCGATGACTTGGCAACAGTGATCCATGCGATGGCCACCTCGAGACTTGATTACTGCAATGCTCTCTGCATGGGGCTGCCCTTGCCCCAAATCCGGCGACTTCAGCTAGTGCAGCAGCTGTTGTTTGGCAGTCGTTGTGTGCATTTGCCTGCCATGCTTTGTCAGAATTACAAAGTTGTCTCAGGGTCAAAATGTTGTGGGAGGGGGGGCTGTCCGAGTCCTATTGCACCGTTTTTCAGATGTCTTCTGCTGTCTGGTTGGGTCCTCCAAGAGCTTAGAGGGCTCTTAGTACAGGGCCTCCTGTAAGCTCCAGGAGGATAGGCTACATCAGGGGACGTGGTCTAATATGCAGAGGAGCTCCTGCTAGAAAAAGAGCCCTGAGTGTTACTGAGAAAGACAGGTGACTGATGGAGTAAATAAATAGAGGACCTTGCTGCATCAGATCAGAAGTCCACCTAGTCCATCACCTGCTTTCCCTCAGTAGCCAATCAAATGCCTCCTGGAAGCCCACAAGCCGGTTACAAAGACATCCTCTTCTTCAGCCCTCCCCAGGTGCTCTTCTGGGGTACAATGCCTTGTGCTGTGGGGGTTCCTTTTGGGCATCATATCTCCCTTCCTCCATGAGCACAGCTAATTCCCTTTTTTAAAGAGATAGTGAGCTTCATAAGAAAAGAGGCCTGCTGGCTCAGACCAGTGGCCCATTAAGCCCATCATCCCCATTTCACACTACCCGGAAGCCCACCGATGGAGCATAGAGCCAAAGGCCCTCTCCTGATGTTGCCCTCTGCAGCCAGGCTGTTAATGGAAGTTCCTCCACAGGAATGCATTCAGTCTGGGCTGAAAGCGCTGGCTACCGATAGGGTGCCGGATTTGCTTCCAGGTGCTGGTCATTACCTTTAAAGCTGTAGTGGCAGCTGCTACCAAAGCACATTTTTTTAAAAAAGAAAAAATCTGCACAGCTGATCAAACTCCAAAGGCCAATCAGAAGCTTTGCTGGGCAAAAGCCACACCTGTCCCCACCCAATTTCTCAAAACACTTTGTGGGCACCAAGAAAGGTCTCAACGGTCACCATGGTAACTATAGATGCCATGCTGGGCAAGCCTGGACTAGAACCACAGAATTCAAAATCAGCGCAAACAGAAAACTCTCCAGAGTGTGATACACTGTTCTATTTCTTATATTTTAATTTATTTAATCAGATTTATATCCCGCCCCCCCCGATAGGCTCAGGGCAGCTAACAACAAATAAAAACAACATAAATTTAAAAAACAAAATATACAAAAAACCCATTTCCATTATATAGTCATTAAAAAGTTCAAGATGCGCATTGGTGTTCTAGTTATTCTGATGTTTCTTGTTTCGGTTATGTTCCCTCTAAGCTGTGTTAGCGTGAGCTACCTCACAGATTTTGAGCCTCCACTTCACACATTTCTGTCTTAGCTCAGGAAGGATGACCCCAGAGCACAATAATTTATGCAGTAGCTCACAACTTTGATGCCAGTAGCTCACAAAGTAAAATTTTTGCTCACAAGACTCTGTGGCTTAGAGGGAACATTGATTGTCAGTGCTGTGGAATAGTAGCCACCTCCCCTTAACCGTTAAAAGCAAGTTTGAACAGTTCGATCTTACAGGCTTACAAAGATCTTATGATCTTTGGAAAGCAGTTCCTGGGCCTGAAGGGTTTCCTTGACTTTTCATCTTGTCTTCCATATCCAGGTGGAAAAGCCATAAAAACCATGATGAAGGGCTGCTCCACCAGGGAAACCTGCACGGCAATAGCAAAAGGATCATCCTTACTTATGGAAAAGACTGGCTTGGTTTTCGGAGATGGCAAATGCCACAGCAAACATTCTGGTGCATCTCAGACCACCGGGCTCCTCTTCCCAACCTTCGCTGGGCTCCTGCTGATGAAGATTCTCTTGTGAAAGGGCACCTGTCTGAGATGATGTCACCTACGCTCAGCTGTATCTCCCTGCTACCTGAACAAGATTCCCCCTGAATGCAACATCAGCAGAACATCCAATGGCTCTTTCCTTTGTAGTAGCCAGGGGAAATAAACGGCAGCTATAAAACAAACATAAATCGAATGTATGTCATGTCTAGAGACAGGAAGCCAAACCAGTGTGTCATAATGATGAAGAGCATCAGATGGTATCTGTGAGCCACAAGTTCGAATCGCCGCTTGTGCCATGGAAGCTTGCTGGGTGATCTTGAGCCAGTCACTGCGCTTAGCCTGAGCTACCTCGCAGGGTTGTTATGATTGTAAAATGGAGGAGAGGAGAAGGATGCAAGCCCCTTTGGGTCCCCATTGGGGTGAACATAGGGATATAAATGAATTGCATAAATTAAATAACCAGGAAGAAATGCGCAAGGCTCACAGAAAGCACGAGGCTCCGAGATTGGGAGTGTCGCGCCGGTCTGTTCTGAGCGGCAATAGACCCCAGCTTCCATGCATGACTCAGAGAGCTTGTATTTCTGTAAAATGAGTCCTATGAGCATGCAAGCCTGAAGAAGCCTTTGTGGGAAATGAGAATTTGGCTAGCGTTTCGTCGCTTGCTTTGTGCCTGGACCCGTTGAGAACTTGGCAACACCAGAAGTATTTCCACAGGAATTTGATATGAGGAACAGAAGTTCCGTTTCAAGAAACTGAACTTTTGTATGGACCGTGTATGCTTTTCAATTGAGTCTGGATTGTTTGGATTTTGTTTAAAGGTGGGATTGTTCTCTTATAGAATTTGAAGAAGTTTCTTGTTCATTCACATTAAATTGTATTTAATATTGATTGTGTAGCTTGTGTTTTCTGTGAGCCTTGTGCTTTTCTTCCTGGTCTATGTTACACAGTTCTTCTCCTTTTCGTTTGGGCTCAGTAAATTAAATAACCAGCAGCATTTGCCATGGAATAATAAAACCGAGCATTTCTTGCCAGAGTTTACTATACTATAAAATGCTTCACATCACTTCTATAGAGATCAAGGCAGGACAAAGCAAGGTCCAGCAAATCCGCAGCACTGTGAGATCAAGTTGGATAGCCATGTTCCTCTGTTACTTAAAAGCTGACAAATAGCGTGTTAGGGTGAAGAAGTGTGCAGTGACTCATGAAGGCGCATACCCTACCAGAAATTTTGTTAGTTGTTAAGGTGCTACTGAACTCTTACTCTTTCCTATTGTATATGATGCTGTTCTTCCTAATAGCCCAAATCTGCTTCTTTGGCTCTCGCTGGACAGCTCCCAGATAGTTCAACACATTGGGCTAGGGGTGTGCAATGTGCATTTAGCTCAGCGGAATGGAATAAATGCCTGAAAAAAAAATCCTCATTGATATTTTTCAGGTATTTATCCTGCCAAATTGGATTCTCTTATCTCATTCAGCTGCTGATAAAGTGCTTCCAAATAAAAGCCAATTTATTTTATTTGGGTGTCCATCCCCAAATCAGGGAGGCAAGGCAAAGGTCAGTTTCTGTGAACTGAAAGTGATCAGCTCTCTCTTTCCTTCCTTTCTCCAGCCTGCCCTCCACAATGGCCTGTTGGGGAAGGGAAGACAGACCTTTACTTCCCCTTTGGTTTGACCCCGTAGGATTTTCAAAGCAAGAGACATTCAGAGGTGGTTTGTCACTGCCTGTTTCTCTGTAACAACTCTTGACTTCCTTGGTGGTCTCCCTATCCAGGGCTGACTCTGTAGAGATCTGACAAGATTAGGCTTGGTTGAGTCCAGGTCAGGGCATTTAATCAATTAATGAGGGAGAATCATCACTTACAACAATTCCCCTGATTAATGGGCTGGAGGATTTTTTAAAAATTACAGATTATTTTAATACAAGTTCGGAAAGTGCCAAATGCCATCTTAAAATAGGCAGTCCATCCAATGTATGAGAAAGTCTTTTCTGAGAAATTGCCTCTTGGGATTCATACATGCATCTCCTAATATTAGAGGTTTCTCTTCTTCTTCAGTCTGACTGGTTTCTTTTCCTTAGATGAAAGTGAATGTTGATTTAATGGATTAATCAATAGCCAGTTTGGTGTAGTGGTTAAGTGTGCGGACTCTTATCTGGGAGAACCAGGTTTGATTCCCCACTCCTCCACTTGCACCTGCTGAGATGGCCTTGGGTCAGCCATAGCTCTGGCAGAAGTTGTCTTTGAAAGGGCAGCTGCTGTGAGAGCCCTCTCCAGCCCCTCCCACCTCACAGGGTATCTGTTGTGGGGGAGGAAGGTAAAGGAGATTGTGAGCCACTCTGAGACTCTTCGGAGTGGAGGGCGGGATAGAAATCCAATATCTTCTTCTTCTTCTTCTTCTTCTTCTTCTTCTTCTTCTTCTTCTTCTTCTTCTTCTTCTTCTTCTTCTTCCTGGAAGATACTAAGAAATCTGTAACTCAGGCAGTAGCAAAATATTGGTTTTTAGCCATAAATAAGCGGAAGTTTTTAACAAAGTAGAGATGGTTAATAATGCCATTTTTAAGGTTTAACATTGGTGGAATTTGAATATGAGAATGCTTGTATGTAGTCAGAAATTATGGTCTGTGACCATGAAATTTTGTATGTTGTTACTGCTGGTCAATTGACTGTAATAAATTAAATTGAAATGGATTAATCCATCTATGCATTGCCTGAAATGTATAAGACAACGTTGGCTGCTCCCCATCCCCCATACCTTTAACTGGAATATGACCTTTATTAAAAGCCCTTCTATGAATGAGAGGGTTGGTTGGAGGCAGGACAACACTCTGCATACAAATTCATGATTCTTTTTGTAAGTTCTTTCTAAAGAAAAATTCTGTTCAGCTGGGACTGCTGTTTGAAAGAGGAAGGTTGGTTAAGGGTGGGCAGAGAAAAGAGATCTTCATAAAGACTCCTCCCTGAACTGCTTCTTCCACCTAACAGTCACTGCCTGCCGAAACCCAGTAGCTGTGTTGAACATACGAAGCTGCCTTATACTGAATCAGACCTTTGGTCCATCAAAGTCAGTATTGTCTTCTCAGACTGGCAGCGGCTCTCCAGGGTCTCAAGCTGAGGTTTTTCACACCTATTTGGCCTGGCCCCTTTTTTGGAGATGCCGGGGATTGAACCTTGGACCTTCTGCTTCCCAAGCAGATGCTCTACCACTGAGCCACCGTCCCTCCCCTAACTGTGTTGTCTGCAGTGCGAAAAAAAATAGTGGGATATTAGGCATTGTTTGGCCTCAGGTTTAGAATTTCAAACCAAGATTGAAGTGCAAAGCTACAAGAAGGAAGAGGTATTTATTAAGAACAATAATAAAGATGTATGCTACTGCTACTGATGATGATATGAGAGAGAAAGAGTAGAATCCAATTGCAAACATCACATGCAGCCCCCTGGCATTGCTAGAAAGCATGATATCACCAGGTGTTGTTTTGTAGAAAAATAGGTGGTGGCACTCATCCAGGGATTGTTATGCAGCTGCACCTACTATTCAATGGATAAGGTAGGAAGGAGGAGGTGGAGCTCTCAGAAAGGTTCAGAAGTTGTGCTCCTGTGAGCTCTTGCTGAATCCGAGGCCTGCATATCCCAAATATGGGCCTGATCTGCCCTTGGAGACCTCCAGATTTCAATTGGGGGAAACATCAAAGAAAAACTAGCAATGGTAAGAGAGAGATCATTGCCTCTTATACATAATGTACTGCAAACAAATGCCAAATCCTTGTAATAGAGATTGTTTTCTTTTCTTTCTTTTTTTAAATGATTTAGAATTGGGAGTGAGCAGTGAAGTGGCCAAGTTTGCGGATGACACTAAATTGTTCAGGGTGGTAAGAACCAGAGAGGATTGTGAGGAACTCCAAAGAGATCTGTTGCGGCTGGGTGAGGCTGGGTGAGTGGGCGTCAACGTGGCAGATGTGGTTCAATGTGGCCAAGTGCAAAGTAATGCACATTGGGGCCAAGAATCCCAGCTACAAATACAAGTTGATGGGGTGTGAACTGGCAGAGACTGACCAAGAGAGAGATCTTGGGGTCGTGGTAGATAACTCACTGAAAATGTCAAGACAGTGTACGTTTGCAATAAAAAAGGCCAACGCCATGCTGGGAATTATTAGGAAGGGAACTGAAAACAAATCAGCCAGTATCATAATGCCCCTGTATAAATCGATGGTGCGGTCTCATTTGGAGTACTCTGTGCAGTTCTGGTCACCGCACCTCAAAAAGGATTTTATAGCATTGGAGAAAATCCAGAAAAGGGCAACTAGAATGATTAAAGGGTTGGAACACTTTCCCTATGAAGAAAGGTTGAAACGCTTGGGACTCTTTAGCTTGGAGAAACGTCGACTGCGGGGTGACATGATAGAGGTTTACAAGATAATGCATGGGAAGGAGAAAGTAGAGAAAGAAGTACTTTTCTCCCTTTCTCACAATACAAGAACTCGTGGGCATTCGATGAAATTGCTGAGCAGACAGGTTAAAACGGATAAAAGGAAGTACTTCTTCACCCAAAGGGTGATTAACATGTGGAATTCACTGCCACAAGCATAGCCACCTTCAAGAGGGGTTTAGATAAAAATACGGAGCAGAGATCCATCAGTGGCTATTAGCCACAGTGTGTGTGTGTGTGTGTGTATATAAAATTTTTTGGCCACTGTGTGACACAGAGTGTTGGACTGGATGGGCCATTGGCATGATCCAACATGGCTTCTCTTATGTTCTAATGTTCTTATGTTCTTCATGGTTGCAATTATATCACAACCTTCCACGCAGAACTGAATGGTAAGAGAGAGTGCTCTTTGATCAACATACATTCAAAGTATATTCAAAATGGAAGGAAAGTTGAAATCCCAAAGCGAGATAGAGAACCTCACACCAAATGCTAAATAATTCAACTTTACATGCAGCAGCACGCCATCGAGTATTTACTAACGGTGGAGCAGTTCTCATACAGGATAGTTAATTCTCCACAAGAAAAGACATTCTACTAACTAGGGATCGGATTCTAGCAGGAACTCCTTTGCCTATTAGGCCACACACCCCTGATGTAGCTGGTCCTCCAAGAGCTTACAAGGCTCTTTTTTGTAAGCTCTTGAAGGATTGGCTACATCAGGGGTGTGTGGCCTAATATGCAAAGGAGCTCCTGCTAGAATCCCACCCCCTGCTACTAACCTGTCACAATTGCTGGCTGCTGTGTCTGCAGAAGGGTTGTTAAAGATACAATATGTCATAAAGGTGCTACAAAACCTTATTAAATAAAAGCTGAGTGGTCCAATGAAAGATTCAGACCATTTGGCGTCAGAGTTTCCAATCTGAACATGAAATAAGCTTCTTTATGTAAGAGAATCTTGCTCATATCAGTTATGTATACAAAACACAACACCTCAGGTCCTCTGCTGAGTGATCGCTGTCCATAAAATGAGACACAATAGGAGTGTTTATAATCCTATTGGTTATCCTTATTTTATGTTTGAAGATCCTGGTTTTAATACTAATACTATTGGACCTGATGTATAGTAAGTAGCATGGGCATTTTCAAAGGTAAATTATCCTTTTAGTATTAAAATTACTGAATTGTGGTAACTTCCAGGGGAAATTAATGGAAGGATGACTAAATTCTTTAATTTCCAACGCTAACAAGACATACTAAACGTATCTCTAATGAAAATGTCCTGCTGGAAACGTAACAGTGCTTAAGACTTGCCTATTAATATCTGAATGTACAACAAACTTTCTAATACTTTTAGACTTCTTCCATCCAATTTTTGGGAATTCATTACATCCTGGAAGTCCCCTATTAATGGGCCAGATCTTCTGCAGAACATGTTTGATAGAATGAGACGTAGAGGAGTATTAAAAGAAATTTGCTAGGGGATTGTTAACTTTAGTTTGTCTTCCAATAAATCATCCCTGATAACCAAACTAGCTCATTCTTTGGCTCTCAAAATAATGCCACTAGGATATCCTCTATAATAAACAGTCTTTCACCATCCCTCAGAGAAACTCAATGAGTTCCTAGAGACTGTTGGTATCAGCTCATGGTCCTCATTAGAATTAATAGAATCATAGAGTTGGAAGGGACCTCCAGGGTCATCTAGTCCAATCCCCTGCACAATGCAGGAAACTCACAAATACCTCCCCCTAAATTCACAGGATCCTCATTGCTGTCAGATGGCCATCTAGCCTCTGTTTAAAAACTTCCAAGGAAGGAGAGCCCACCACCTCCCGAAGAAGCCTGTTCATATCACTTCTCAACCACCTCCTCTCCAGGCTAAACATGCTCAGCTCCTTCAACCTTTCTTCATAGGACTTGGTCTCCAGACCACTCACCATCTTCATCACCCTCTTCTGGACCCGTTCCAGCTTGTCTATATCCTTAAAATGTGGTGCCCAAAACTGAACACAATACTCCAGGTGAGATCTTACCAGAGCAAAGTGATACCATCACATCATGTGATCTGGACACTATACTACTGTTAATACAGCCCAAAATTGCATTTGCCTTTTTTGCCACCACACCACACTGCTGACTCATGTTCAGCGTATGGTCCACTGTATTCTTCTGTAACTTGTCTTACATGAGAGAATTGTATTGTTTTATGGCTTATAATTCATACCAGAACATACAAGAATACATTTCACATCAATTTAAGAATAATTTAAAGAATACAATTATAATTTAAGAATTATCACTGAGGATGATGGTGGCAGACACTTGAACCTGCTGCTCTGCCTCCTTTTCCCACCTTTACATGCCCTACCATGTCAACAAAATCCACATGAATTGTAAGAGCAAACCTGGTGGTGATTGAAGATGGCATCTCAAAAATGACTCAACATTCTCTAACATTGTTTCCCCCCCCCCTCCAAAATTGTTGCAATCAATTCCCCATCAGAACTTGGTGAACGAACACAAAATGGCTGCCGGAGTGGAATACAAGGCTGTGGTTCTCACTAAACAGAATCTAATGGCTTCATTCAGTGATTCATTCTGTTCTTTTGAGGCAGATATGCTGGAAAAAATCAAGGGCATGCTGAAACCTCTCTCTGATAGATTGGACACAATTGTGGATTCTTTACAACGGGTGACAAACACAGCCAACTCAGCCATGGAAATATCCCTCTTGGACCAGGAAGATATTGGACAACTGGGCAAAAGAGAGGATCCTCCAGCTTGATGCCATGGTAACACAGGGATGTCTTAAATTTCAAGACATTCCCAAAGGGGAGTAACCATCTCCAGATCCATCATACTCTTAGTTTCATGACTTGCTACGATGATTAATTTGGAAGACAGCTTGGCTCAGATTGTTTTAAAAGCACTTCTCTACATCATTCTAACTTCAAGGGCCCATGTGATCTCAGGGTTGAATTTCTTGATGACCGTAAGAAGCAGAAGATCTTAAGAAGCAGAAAAAGCCAGAGGGTGAGGATTATGGCCCTATAAATTCATTCATTCATTTTTATATTCTGCACTTTCCCATAACAGGCTCAGGGCGGATGACAGACATAATAAAAACAGTTAAAATCTAACAATAAAATAGTAATAAACCATCAAAAACAAGCACACCAAGATAAAATATAACATAGGCAGTGCAGGCATATTTTACAGAATAAACCATAGATATCAATCCAAATATATAATAATCCAGATGGTAAATTGATGTCATTGCAGGGGAGAGCAAAGAGATGGTATAAGCAGTAGGATAAGGACTCCCGCTTGCCTTAACCAAAAGCCTGGAGAAATAACTCCACCTTGCAGGTCCTACGGAATGGTAGTAAATCCAGTAGGGCCCGAATCTCCATGGGGAGCTGATTCCACCCTGGTCGAGGCAAGTCAGATGTTCAGGTGTAAGTTTCCTCTGACTTTATACCAGAGGTTTTCAGCAAATGATGTTTATTAAAGCCTGTCTTTTCGCAGCTATATGAGGCTCAGTTTTTGTTCTTGATGGTCTACCTCCGGTAACAGTGGTGTCTCATTGGGGAACAACTCTCCTTGCCTCTGATATTGATGTGGGTCATTCTCTTCTCCAGACTCTGAATTTAGAGCTTCTCATGGACAATTCCAAGAAATCTAACAAGAAGAAACTAGAACTCTTCTAGAAATCCCCCCCCCCCCCCCAAATTCTTAAGATTTGATACAGGAACATATGAGATTATTTTACAAAGGAAAGGATACTGATACAAACCTTGAAGACTCTGCCTCTATTGATTATTATAATTTCTGGTCCCTGTTTTAAATGTTATTGCACAAAACAAAGGTTTTGTAAATCAGAACTGTGTTGTAGATGTTTGAGTATGTTAATTAATTATTTACCATGACCCTTCGACATCCATCATCTTTCTCCTGCTTGGTGTAATTCTTTGTGACTTAATTTTTTTATAGCATTGAGATCTATTGTAGCTGTGAAGTACATATTATTTTCATTTGAACTTTATAATGTGACCATCAGTATTTGGCATATGACGGTTTATTGTCACTGTTAAGAAAGAAAGAAAGAAAGAAAGAAAGAAAGAAAGAAAGAAAGAAAGAAAGAAAGAAAGAAAGAAAGAAAGGAAGGAAGGAAGGAAGGAAGGAAGGGAGGGAGGGAGGGAGGGAGGGAGGGAGGGGAGGGATTTGAATTCAGGTCATATAATGGGTCAAACAGACATTCTGTAGCATGCCTATATTCCTGGTATAGCCTGGGAATTGGGCAACTCTACTCCCTCACAATCCCTCACAATCACTTCAAGAGAATTAGAATCTTAAGAGATCTAGGTAACCATTGGAGATGAGTCGGAACACTGTGTTAAGTATCAGTTAAGATCAGGATATTTCTCAAATCCCATCCCCTTTGACTGCCACCAGAGGATTTGTGTCTGCTCCTGTCCTCTTTCACACATTCTAGGTCATCTAGAAGGGTAGATAGAAGGCTGTTGATCAAAGGTAAGTTACCAGGGCACATGCACAACCACATAGTAAGCCTATGACTCCTACCAAGAGATGAGAAGAATTTTGAACTTGGGAAGCAAAATTATTCTTGGTGCTTCCAAGGGATGTGGTGGATTTCAAGCTCCCTGCCTAGTCACATGGATCCTTTGGTAAGTGACCACATTGAATGTTGTTACAGATTCAGAGAAATTGACCCATTGGAGAGAGTTTTTACATCAGCTCTCATACTGTCCACCACCATGGAGATGCTCCCAAGACTCTTTGTCTTCTCTATACTTCTCGCTACAGGTAAGGAAGGGGTGAGTAGAAATACTGAAGGAAGAGAAAGCATGATGACGAAGATAAGCAAAGCATTTGATGCAGGGACCATGTAGGAGGGTGGAGAGCCAGTTTGGTGTAGTGGTTAAGTGTGTGGATTCTAATCTGGGAGAAATGGGTTTGATTCCCCACTCCTCCACTTGCAGCTGCTGGAATGGCCTTGGGTCAGCCATAGCTGTGAGGTAGGTGGGGCTGAGAGAGCTCTCACAGAAGCTGCCATTCCAGCAGCTGCAAGTGGAGGAGTGGGGAATCAAACCCGGTTCTCCCACATAAGAGTCCGTACACTTGACCACTGCACCAAACTGGCTCTCAGGGTGATCTTGGGCTAGTCACTCTCTGTAAGCCCAGCCAACCTCTGGAAGGAAGGGAGAATGCTGTTCTTCATGCTGGTCTTTCCTTCCCATCTGTAGGAGCTTTTCTGCAGTGCGAAGTTTGTTCTGGCCCTGGCAGCGACTGTACAGGTGTTGAGAAACAAACCTGTGCTGAAAATGAAGACACCTGTTCCATCATCTCTATTGAGGATTCTCTAGGTCAGTGTGAAGGGCCATGAACCAGGTCAGGGGGGTGGATGGGCTGCAGATCCAGGCAAGATCTTTTACTGCTTGGATGGAGATTAACTTGGATGCTGGACCGGCCAGGCTGGCTTCACGTTCCATATGGTCCATTTGCAATGTCTTCTGCCATTGTCCTTGCATGATTCCCAATTTGAATCAGTCCTGCTCCTTCCCAGGAGTTGTAATGTCTCCATTTACAGCGCACGTCTCCATTTAGGTCACCTGACTGAGTTGTCAGGGATGCTATAGACCAAGGGTGTCAAACATGCATCCTGGGGGCCAAATCAGGTCCCTGGAGGACTCCTATCAGCCCCCAGAACAACTGGCTGTCATCCACGACCTTCTCCCTCTCTCTTGCTTCCTTCTGCATCACAGCTTGCTTTGCAAGGCTTGCTCAATCGCACAGGAGCTACAGAGCAAAACCTCTATTTTCTCTATTGAGGCTCCTCCCGTGGGGAGAGAGAGGGGAGAGGGAGAGCTTGTTTTTCCAGGCTCGCTCAATCGCACAGCAGAGCAACTGAGCCGAGCCTCTCTCCCTTCTATTGGCTGAGGCTCCTCCCTCTCCTGTCCCCTGGGGAAGGAAGGAAAGAGCCAGAGCTTCCTTTGCCCAGTTCCCTGGATCCCATGGAAGAAATACAAGGAAAACACCTTTAAGACCAACGAGTGCTAACGTTTTAAGCATGTTTTAAGTCCCCCCTTTAAAAAAAATCTTTGTGTTTGTCTGTGTCCTTTATGAAGTTTATATCTCTGTTACCTAATCTTAAATAGGTGCACACATGACCTGGCCCGACATGGCCCAGCCCAACATGATCTCATTTATGTCATATATGGCCCTCATAACAAATGAATTTGGCAACCCTGCTCATCGTGGACTAGGTAGCCCCTATAGCCCCATTCAGCTCTGTGATTCTAGGATGATTCAAGGGCCAATACAAGTGCAGGCGTCTTCTGCATCAGTGTTCCTAGGTGTGCCAGCACCCAGTTCTGCATAGAATATAATTAAAAGTTTACCTGGGATTATCTCACTAAATATCCAGGAGGGCTGGAGTGTTTTAGAAAAATCTGGATGAGAATATTGGTGCCTGGATTCTAACCTTCCCTGCTCACAAATTCAGCTATCCACCTGAACACTGAAGAATGAAGTAGGAGTCTGTAGTAGAGGGGGCTGAACTAATATCTGTAGAATGTAGAATTCCTTCTGTAGGTTAACCAGACTGACCTAACAACAACATTTATTTATATCCCGCCCTCCCCGCCGGAGCAAGCTCAGGGCGGCTAACAACATGATTCATACGTTTATTATACAAAATTGAGTAAAACTACATTAACAGTTTAATCAAAATTCTAATTAAATTTCTAAAATTAATAAAAATGTACTAGTGCTATGTTTACTTTTATGATGGCGGTTTTCTTGACAATTTCCTTCTTCGTCAGCGAAGGCCAATCGGAAGAGGATGGTCTTGCAGGCCCTGCGGAACTGTTCAAGGTCCTGCAGGGCCCGCATTTCCTCTGGAAGTTGGTTCCATAGGCGTGGAGCCATAGAAGAGAAAGCCCGGTTACGGGTGCTTTGCAGCTTCACCTCTTTCGGTCCGGGAATGGTCAACAGGTTTTTCCCGGCTGACCTCAGTGCTCTCTGGGGTTCATATGGGGAGAGACGGTCCCTAAGGTAGGCAGGTCCTCGACCATATAGGGCTTTAAAGGTAATAACCAGCACTTTGTAACGAACTCGGTATACAACTGGCAGCCAGTGCAGTTCACGTAGCCCAGGCTGTATGTGCTCCCACTTAGAAAGCCCCAACAGCAGTCTAGCCGCCGCGTTCTGCACTAGCTGCAGCTTCCGGGTTCGGTACAGAGGTAGCCCCATGTAGAGGGCATTACAGTAATCCAGTCTCGAGGTGACCATTGCATGAATCACCGTTGCCAGATCTTGACGCTCTAGGAAGGGAGCCAGCTGCTTTGCCCGCCTTAGATGGAAGAAGGCTGACTTGGCAGTGGCTGCGATCTGGGCCTCCATCGATAGTGAAGGCTCCAGTAAAACTCCCAGGCTCCTGACCCGGCACGCCGCTTTCAGCAGCGCCCCGTCGAAGACTGGGAGAGGTATTTCCCCTCCCTGAGCGCCCCGACCTAGGCAAAGGACTTCTGTCTTCGCTGGATTCTTCACCATTATTCTTCACCTGTTTTCTTCACCATTATTCAATCCATCCCCATTCTGATAACTGATTCCCTGTTGATGCCTATATGCAGGGGTGGAATTCTAGCACGAGTTCCTTTGCATAGTAAGCTAAACACCCTTGATGTAGCCAATCCTACGAGAGCTTACAAGGCTCTTTTTTGTAAGCTCTTGGAGGATTGGCTACATCAGGGGTGTGTGGCCTGCTCTGCAATGGAGCTCCTGATAGAATTCCATTCCTGCCTATACAATATTATCCCCAGAGATTGGATCCAGACGCATGAACGATAGGGGCAATTACCCATTCCAAACAGGTCTATTCATTGGTAAATTCTAATTGGTTCAATAGAACTTACTCCCAGGAAGGGGGGATGGGACTTTGCCCAATGTGTAATGCTTTACATAAAATGTGGGCCCCCTTCTAGTTTGGTTCTGCCTAACATTCAGGAATGTTTTGCCTTCTGTTGGGTTCAAAGAAGTGTAGGGCCAATACCCAATGTGTGGGGCAGCGGATCTTAGCGATAAAGACCATCTCCCATAGCAGCGAACGATCACCATTCCTTGCTATGGGGGATTGGACACCATGCACTTGTGGACAGAGTTCTGGCCCATCTCTGACCATGTGTGGTGCATGAGAAACTTCTCTGAGGGATCCTTGCAATGTCCAAGTCCTCCATCCCATCCCAACCCCTTGCCACACATTTCTGACCATATGTGATGTATGAGAAAGTTCTCTGGGGGATCCTTGCAATGCCCGAGTCCTCCATCCCATCCCAACCCCTTGCAACACATCTCTGACCATGTGTGATGTATGAGAAAGTTCTCTGAGGGATCCTTGCAATGCCCGAGTCCTCCATCCCATCCCAACCCCTTGCAACACATCTCTGACCATGTGTGGTGCAAGAGAAAGTTCTCTGAGGGATCCTTGCAATGCCCAAGTCCTCCATCCCAACCCATCCCACTCCTCACAGCGACAGTTGCTTTGCCTTTCACAAAAGAGACCTCTTACTTTTTGTGGCCGCTGCAGATAACGTCACCCTTCATATAACAGCGAAAGACTGTGCTTCTTCTGATTCCTGTTCGACTCCTGAACAGCACCTAAATTTGGGGAATAGAAGATACATCCATTCTTACTCAATCTGTTGCGTTGATGCTGACTGCATAAAGGGATCACCTAAGCGTAGGCATACCTTTTATTTATATTTCTTGTTGTCCCTCATCCTGCCCCACCCCTCACATTGTCCTTTGATCCCTTTTCCAATGCCCCTTATCCTATGGGCACCCTTCTGCAATGGAGGTTGCATCCCTGGTGGGTGAGAAAGACATGCTTTTCTGCTGTCAAGCCAGTGTGGCAGAGCGGTGAAGAGTGTCGGACTAGTATCTGGGAGCCTCAGGTTCGAATCCCCATTTGTACCATGGAAGCTTGCCGGGTGACCTCGAGCCGGTCACTGCTCTTAGCTGAGCTACCTCACAGAGGTGTTGTGATTGTAAAATAGAGAAGAGGAGGAGGATGTAAGCCCCTTGGGGGACCCACTGGGGAGAAGAATGTGTTAGGAATGAATTATTTCAATTCAATATATAATCAGCAGCATTTGCCATTCATTGCATTACAATCACTATACCAACATACTGTCCTAATGAAGAAGTACACTAAAATACTCAGGATGTATAGCCCTTCTTGCTGAGAATACATATGTAAGAACTGAATTAGTTTAATGTATGTTGTGGGATAAGAAACCAGTAGCCTGTATGGCCTGGGCCATATCAGCCGTGACGTGATGATGATGATATTAGATTTATATCCCACCCTCCACTCCAAATCAGAGTCTCAGAGTGGTTCACAATCTCCTTTATCTTCCTCCCCCACAACAGACACCCTGTGAGGTGGGTGGGGCTGAGAGGGCCCTCACAGCAGCTGCCCTTTCAAGGACAACCTCTGCAAGAGCTATGGCTGACCCAAGGCCATTCCAGCAGGTGCAAGTGGAGGAGAGGGGGAATCAAACCCGGTTCTCCCAGATAAGAGTCCACACACTTCACCACTACACCAAACTGGCTCTCTTGGCACCAAACGTGGCGTGTATCTAGGGTTGCCAAGTCCAATTCAAGAAATATCTGAGGACTTTGGGGGTGGAGCCAGGAGACACTGGGGGCGGAGCCAGGAGCAAGGGTGTGACAAGCATAATTGAACTCCAAGGGAGTTCTGGCCATCACATTTAAAGGGACAGCACACCTTTTAGAATGCCTTCCTTCCATAGAAAATAATGAAGGATAGGGGCACCTTCTTTTGGAGCTCATAGAATTGGACCCCCTGGTCCAATCTTTTTGAAACTTGGAAGGTATTTTGGGGAGAGGCACTAGATGCTATACTGAAAATTTGGCACCTCTACCTCAAAAAACAGCCCCCACAGAGCCCCTGACACCCGCAGATCAATTCCCCATCATTCCCTATGGGAATCGTTCCTGGAGGTGCATAATGGCTAGGGGGGTGGAGCTTCCCCCGCCGGCCAGCTGGCTGGGGGAGGGGGGAAGCCTGTAAAACCAGGGGATCCCCCGCTGGGACCTGGGGATTGGGAAGCCTACGTGTATCTTATCTTCTGAAGAATGTACTGGAAGCTTCTCCCCCCTCCTTTCCAGAATCAGAAAGGAAAGGGGAGCCAAGCCTTCTCCAGGAAGTCCTTCGTAAGATAAGATACACGCCGTGTTGCAGCCAGTAGGACCCAGGCACACTGTGATTGCACCGGGGGGGGGGCGAAGGGGCGGGAAGGGAAGGGAAAGGAGACCCTGTACAATAGGCCCTGTACTAAGAGCCCTGTAAGCTCTTGGAGGCAGGGCCAGGTGGCAGCAGTGGTGGGTGGGAGGAAGAGGCGAGCAAACTAGGTGCTTCCCTGGGGCACCAGGAGGGGGGGAAGCCCAATTCAGTGCCCCCACCCTCCTGGCACCCTAGGCAACTGCCTAGTTTGCCTGGGCGAGCTGGGCCTGCCTCCAAGAGCTTACAGGGCTCTTAGTACAGGGCCTATTGTACAGGGCCTATTGTACTCCAGGAGGATTGGCTACATCAGGGGGTGTGTGGCCTAATATGCAAAGGCGTTCCTGCTACCAAAAAAGCCATGCTTATTGGTCTCCCATCCAAGTGCTAACCAGGGCCAACCCTGAAAAGATCTGACAAGATCAGTCTCACCGAGGTCATCTAGGTCTTAATCCACTTAAGCTATCCATGAGAGAGAATCATCAGTTGCAACAGTGCCCTGATGAATGGGTTGGAGAAGATCCGTTTTAATTACAGCCAATGTTCCCTCTAAGCTGCAGAGCCTTGTGAGCAAAAATTCTACTTTGTGAGCTTGCTGGCATTAAAGTTTTGAGCGACTGCATGAATGAGTGTGCTCTGGGGTCCTCCTTCCCGAGCTAAGACAGAAATGTGTGAGCTGGAGGCTAAAAATCTGTGAGCTAGCTCACGCTAACTCAGCTTAGAGGGAACACTGTTGACAGCTGATTTTAATATAAGTCCTAGCAGGGCCAAATGCCTTCTTAAAATAGTCCATCCGATGTTCGAGAATGGCTGTTCTGAGAAGTCGCCTCCTGGAATACATACATGCATCACCTAATAACAGAAGTATCCCTTCATCTTTAGTCTGACTGGTTTGCTTTCCTTAGATGATAATGCATGTTGATTTGAAGGATTAATCCATCTACGGATTGCCTGAAATGCACATGACCAGGGCTTTTTTTGTAGCAGGAACTCCCTTGCATATTAGGCCACACACCCCTGGTGTAGCCAATCTTCCTGGTGCTTACAGTAGGCCCTGTACAAAAAGCCCTGTAAACTCTTGGAGGCGTGGCTACATTAGGGGTGTGTGGCCTAATATGCAAAGGAGTACCTGCTACAACCCCCCCTGCATATGATTAAGTTGACTCTCCAAATTTTTAACTGGTCTGTGACCTTTATTAAAAGCCCCACTATAAACAAGAGTAGGAGCCCCGTAGCGCAGAGTGGTCATCTGCATTCCAAGCTCTGCTCATGACCTGAGTTCGATCCCTGTGAAAGCTGAGTTCATGTAGCTGGCTCAAGGTTGACTCAGCCTTCCATTCTTCCGAGGTCTGTAAAATGAGTACCCAGGTTGCTGGGGGGAAAGTGTAGATGACTGGAGACGGCAAGGACAGACCACTCTGTAAAAAGTCTACTGTGAAAATGCCGTGATGTGACGTCACCCCAGTCGGAAATGACTGGTGCTTGCACAAGGGACTGCCTTTTACCTTTTTTTACTACAAACGAGAGGGTTAGTTGGGGTAGAACAAGATTCTGCATATAGATGCATGATTCATTTTTTTTCCTGCCGGGACTGCTGTTTTTAAGAGGAAGGTCAGTTATTGATAGGGAGAGAAAGGTTCTTAGAGGTTCCTCCCTGAACTGCTTCTCCAACTGACCCGTCAATTCCTACCATATTCCCCAGTCAGAAAAAAAACAGCTTGGATCCGGTGGCACCTCTTTAAGACCAATAAAGTTTTATTCAAGGCATAAGCTTTCATGGGCAGACATGCGGCCTTCCTCAGATATATTGAAATGGAAAGTAAGTAGTGACTATTAAGTGAGGGACAGTTGTGCTGTCTGCAGTGTGAAAAGAGAAGTGGAATATTGTGCAGTATTAGAAGTTTGAAAATATTGGATTTATATCCCACCCTATACTCTGAATCTCAGAGTCTCAGAGTGGTCCCAATCTCCTTTACCTTCACACCCCTGCCCCCACAACAGACACCCTGCGAGGTAGGTGGGGCTGAGAGAGCTCTTACAGCAGCTGTCCTTTAAAGGGCAAGTCCTACAAAAGCTATGGCTGACCCAAGGCCATTCCAGCAGGTGCAAGTGAAGGAGTGGGGAATCAAACCCGGTTCTTCCAAATAACTTAACTACTACACCAAACTGGCCCTCAGGTTTGGCTTTTTCAGCCAAGATGAAAGTGTGAAGCTACAAGAAAGAAGACTCTCTGGTTTAAATGTGTTTAACAACAACGCTGGAGTCTCTGTTTTCACTTTCCCTCTCCTTATGTTAACTCCCTTTTCGTCCTGCATCCGGTAGCACCAACAACTGACGTGAATGGAATACAATGCCCGGCCTGCTATTCTACCAAGGGAAGTTGTGTTACTGAAGATATCAATTGTGTTGCGGATGAACTTCATTGTGTTGACATGGAGACATCCAAATCTGATGGTAAGTCTGATTTTGTATGCAATAGATGAGCTGTTGGCAGTTCTTTTCCCTTTTCTTAGTTGCGTTGAGTTTTGTGCAGTGGTATTTATATATATAGCAGCCCCGTGGCGCAGAGTGGTATAGCTGCAGCACTGCAGTCCGAACTCTCTGCTCATGACCTGAGTTCGATCCCTGGCGGAAACTGGGTTTTCAGGTAGCTGGCTCAAGGTTGGCTCAACCTCCCATCCTTCTGAGGTCGGTAAAATGAGTACCCAGCTTGCTGGAGAGAAAGTGTAGATGACTGGGGAAGGCAATGGCAAAGCACCCTGTAAAAAGTCTGCTGCGAAAATGTCATGATGCGACATCACCCCAAAGTTGGAAATGACTGGTGCTTCCACAGGGAACTACCTTTACCTTTTTATTTATATATGCAGACATTTAGACCCCATTTTTCTCCCAGATGGGGGGCCCAAAGCCCCTTACAACATCAACATGCCCCTCCTCCATGTTATCTCCTCTATATAGTGAAGATTCCCAGGTGTTGCTCGCAGCTGCTACTGAAGCAGACACTGGTTTCTCTTCAGATTGCATAAATCTTTTGCCTTTTACTAAAGAGTTCCATGGAGAGGGCAGCTGCTGCCAAAGTAACTGAGCCCATATCGAGAGGGTGAGATATAAATCTTTTTTTTTTTTTAAATTAACTAATTAACTTTAAAAAAAAATCTGCACAGCTGATTAAATCTCCAGCGGCCAATCAGAAGCCTTGCTGGTGTCAGGACCCTGGCAATTCAGTGATCACAAACAGCCCACTTCATGAATGGCAGTTTATTGGTACATGATATGTTCCCTTACTGTTACATGCGGATGATACAGTCTTACTATCTTGTTCCAGAATTGGATTAAAGCGTTTGCTTGTTCGCTGTATCACCTTCCTTAACAACAATAAGCTCCTATTGAACTATGACAAATCTAAAATTGTTGTTTTTTTTTCAACTCTTGGAAACCAACTAAATGGTCAATAGGCGGCAAAGAGATAGAACAAGTAAAATACTACAAATACCTAGGAATTCATTTTCAATATAACACACTTTGGACTAATCATCGTAACTGTATAATTAAGTGAGTCCATGTTAGCGTTGCAGCTATCCAGTGCTTCTTTCACAGCAGAGGCAATCAGTTTATCCCAGCCGCGCTAAAAATCTTTAAGGCTAAAGTGATACCACAGCTTTTATATGGGGTCCCAGTGTGGATCGCAGCCTTGGATAATAACATTGAAGGTGTCCAATCAAAATTCCTACGGAAAATTCTGGGATTCCCAAAGGGAGTACCATATGCAGTTTTGTGTTTAGAAACAGGGACGAATCTTGCGGAAACACAAGCATGGCTAATATCACTTAAATACTGGCTACGGCTACATTTCCACTCTGACTCAGAGAGCATTTTATATCAACTGCTCTCAGAATCTAATTTGTCAAATTGGCTAGTATTTATTGAGAGGAAAATTAAATCTATGGGCATTGATTTAGATTCACTTCTTATGCTATCCTTAAAAGATGCTTTTTTGAAACTTAAGCTCAGAATTCTAGATATTGAAATGCAAACGTTATATAGCCTGGCCAACAAGTCTTGCTCCCCGCTGAATTTCAAACTTCCTCTCTCAGTAGGGAAATTAGCGTCGTATTTCTCCTCTCTACAAGCTCCACAGCAATGACGTGCGTTCTCGTTAACGAGATGTAATGCATTACCATCTGCTATCCTATTTGGTAGATTTAACAGGATTGAGTACTCTAATAGACACTGTCTTTGTAATTCCAAGTGTATTGAAACTATTTCCCATGTATTATTGAACTGTCCTCTTTATGATGATATTCGTTGTATATACCTGAAAGATATCTTAGCAGATATGTTGGGCTGTGCTGATTCAGGCAAAATCCACAAACTTTTAAATGACACTTGCGCTGAGGTAACTAGATTGATGGCTAGATTTCTCCAACAGGCCATGGAAATACAACAGAGAATGGTTCTGGAATGACCTCATTTTATTTGTTTTAATTATTTAATTATTTAAACTCGACTCATATATATTTTACTTATTTTATGTATACTAGCTCCCTATGTACTCTACAATCTAGGATTTTATATTATTTCTATTTCTATTTTACTGCTAAATCTGTTTTATGCCAATAAAGGCTTGCTGTTTGTATGTATGGTACATACAAAGTCCAAGGCAGGATGGACTTTGCGAAAACTGTGCTGGTGCGCTTTTAGCCCATAGCTTTAGTCAAAACCGTTCCATTTTTGAAGCGAAGCAGGAAGCTGCGGTCCCTCCCCCCAAGTTCTTCCCATGTCATTTGCAGGTGAACATAATCTACAAGAGTGACTTTGGTATCCCTGGTAACCCTTGAGACCAAGCTGAAGGAATTTGATAATTGTTACACAGAGATAGGCACAGTGCAAAGCAAGGCAGTGAAGAGCAAAATACTTCAGACAGAAAATAGAAAAAAAAATGGCAAAGGAAATTTGACAGCTGGACAAAAGCCAAACCTGTACCCACCCACTTTCTCAAAACACTTTGTGGACACCAGGAAAGGCGTTGGTGCTGGTTACCATGGTATCCCAAGGCACCACAAGAGGAACCCCTAGCCTAGAATCATGGAATAAGAAATCAGCGCAAACAGAAAACCCTCCACAGTGTGATACACCATTCTATTTCCTTAATTTTTTATGATCTTTGGAAAGCAGTTCTTTGGAATAAAGGCTTGCCTTGACTTTTCATCTTGTCTTCTATATCCAGGTTATAACCTCATTGACGCCGTCATGAAGGGCTGTGCTTCCAAGGGTATTTGTAAAGCAATAGAAGGAAAACAGCCCTCCCCTGTAAAAGGATCTGGCTGGATGCTCGTAAAGGGCCAATGCATCACCAAGACTCCTCCAGTTGGTAGAGGACCTCAGGCCACCAGAGTCTCCCTCCCAACCTTCACTGGTCTCCTGCTGTTGCTGAAGATTCTCTTGTGAAAGGGCACCTGTCTGAGACGACAGTCACCTGCGCTCAGCTGTATCTCCCTGTTACCTGAACAAGACTCCCTCTGAATGCAAGATCATCAGTACATCCATTGGCTCTTTTGTTTGTAGTAGCCAGAGCAAATAAACACCAGCTATAAAAGGAATGTGGATCTACTGTTATGTCCTGTCTAGGTAGAGGAAGATGGGTTTGTTTGTATTAAGTGCTGCCAAGCTGCCTTTGACTTTCCTAGGAATGGTCTTTTCTAGTGATTTTTGTCTCCTATTATGCCACCAAAATATAGAATCATAGATTCATAGAGTTGGAAGGAATCTTCTTCTAATGGCCAATCCCCCAGACAATGCAGAAAATTCACAACTACCTCCCCACCCCCAAAGACTCCTGCTCCATGCAAAGAAGATGGCAAAAATAGCTTCAGTTTGGTCATCATAGTTGCTAGACAGTGCCCATGCTTGATTGGATCTAGGACCCACTGCTTTGTCTCTCTAGCAGCCCCCAGTATATGTTAAGAACATAAGAGAAGCCATGTTGGATCAGACGAATGGCCCATCCAGTCCAACACTCTGTTACACAGTGGCCAAAAAACCAGGTGCCATCAGGAGGTCCATCAGTGGGGTCAGGACACTAGAAGCCCTCCCACTGCACCCCCCCCCCCTCCCAAGCACCAAGAATACAGAGCATCACTGCTCCAGACAGAGTTCCAACAAAATGCTTTGGCTAATAACCACTGATGAACCTCTGTTCCAGATGTTTATCCAATCCCCTCTTGAAGCTGTCTATGATGGCTGCCATCACCACCTCCTGTGGCAGTGAATTCTGCATGTTAATCACCCTTTGGCTGAAGAAGTACTTCCTTTTATCAGTTTTAACCCGACTGCTCAGCAATTTAAAGAATGTTAAATTCTTTCTGCTGGCTTTCTTCATTGTCCAACATTCATACACTCATCCATGGTAATGAAGAATACCTTTTTGGCTATTTTTTTCCTGTTGAATCTACATTGTCCTTTAGGGACATGCAGTTGGATTTTTACTCCCCAAGGCCCAGGGCTTTTTATGTAGTCGGAACTCCTTTGCATCTTAGGCCACACACCTGATGCAGCCAATCCTCCAAGAGCTTACAGTAGGTCCTGTACAATGAGCCCTGTAAGCTCATGGAGGATTGGCTACATCAGGGGCGTGTGGCCTAATATGCAAAACAGTCCCCGCTAAACAAAAAAAGTCCTGCCAAGATCCAACCTGAAGGTTGCCTTGTAGGGCCAATGAACTGGACATTCAACTTCTGATGACCCTATGAATTAATGACCTCCCAAACACTCAATTTTTGACAGGCTTACTTGGCTCTACTAACTGGGGGGCCATGGCTACCTTGATCGAGTCAACCCATCTCTTCACAACACCTTCAGCATTGGGCAGGCTCTTCACCTGGATTTCACATGATTTATCCTTGGTGTGACTTAATTGTGCCTTAGGTCTTGCTTGGGGGTAGGGTTGTATTGTATTCCAGTTTCTCCAGGATTTTGTTTTTAAATTAAAACAACAACAACAACAACAGGAGGCCCACTTCCCAGAGCAGTTCATGTTCTAATGGCCAGGTTCCCCCAGGATCATAGGACTGAACAAACGCTTCACTTCTTGCTTTGTTTTACTGCCATTGGATCCTACACGTTTTCATCTGGCCACATTAGCAAGTCATAATGCACCCCCTTCTCCACTCAGAACAACTGCTCACTGTTGGAAGGGGTAGGAGAATCTCCCAAGAAGTACATTGCCCAAAAGGTAAAGTTACATTCATGCAGATACAGTTCACATTTAGGTTGCAGTCAAAAAGAGCCCTGTGGCGCAGAGTGTTAAAGCTGCAGTACTGCAGTCCTAAGCTCTGCTCATGACCTGAGTTCGATCCCTGGCAGAAGCTGGGTTTTCAGGTAGCCGGCTCGAGGATTGTGAGGCACTCCAAAGGGATCTGTTGAGGCTGGGTGAGTGGGTGTCAACGAGGCAGATGAGGTTCGATGTGGCCAAGTGCAAAGTAATGCACAATGGGGCCAAGAATCCCAGCTACAAATACAAGTTGATGGGGTGTGAACTGGCAGAGACTGACCAAGAGAGAGATCTTGGGGTCGTGGTAGATAACTCACTGAAAATGTCAAGACAGTGTGCGATTGCAATAAAAAAGGCCAACGCCATGCTGGGAATTATTAGGAAGGCAATTGAAAACAAATCAGCCAGTATCATAATGCCCCTGTATAAATCGATGGTGCGGTCTCATTTGGAATACTGTGTGCAATTCTGGTCACCGCACCTCAAAAAAGGATATTATAGCATTGGAAAAAGTGCAGAAAAGGACAACTAGAATGATTAAAGGTTTGGAACACTTTCCCTATGAAGAAAGGTTAAAACGCTTGGGGCTCTTTAGCTTGGAGAAATGTCGACTGCGGGTTGACATGATAGAGGTTTACAAAAGAATGCATGGGATGGAGAAAGTAGAAAAAGAAGTACTTTTCTCCCTTTCTCACAATACAAGAACTCATGGGCATCCAATGAAATTGCTGAGCAGTCAGGTTAAAACGGATAGTACTTCTTTACCCAAAGCATGATTAACATGTGGAATTCAATGCCACAGGAGGTGGTGGCGGCAGCTACAAGCATAGCCAGCTTCAAGAGGGGGTTAGATAAAAATATGGAGCAGAGGTCCATCAGTGCCTATTAGCCACAGTGTGTATATACGCGCGTGTGTGTGTGTGTGACACAGAGTGTTGGACTGGATGGGCCATTGGCCTGATCCAACATGGCTTCTCTTATGTTCTTATGTTCCAGGTTGACTCAGCCTTCCATCCTTCCGAGGTTGGTAAAATGAATCCCCAGCTTGCTGGGGGGAAAACGTAGATGACTGGGGTAGGCAATGGCAAACCACCCCGTAAAAAATGTGCTGTGAAAACGTTGTGAAAGCAACATCACCCCAGAGTCGGAAACAACTGGTGCTTGCACAGGGGACCCTTTCTTTTTCCTTTTGCAAAAGGAGAGAAACGAGCCTACTCTGAAGAGTACTTTTTCTATCTCAGTTGGCTTGTCCAGTGTCGCTTGTGTGGGAGTAGGAGGGTATTGTATCTTCAGGAGAGACCTGCAAAGACATGTGTCTCCGTGGAAGACCATGTAGAGGGAGTGAGAGGAGAAAGGGAGAGTGGGGTTCAGAGGGAAGCTCCCAGGTTATGACAAAGAAGAAGAAGAAGACTGCAGATTTACACCCTGCCCTTCTTTCTGAACCAGAGTCTCAGAGCAGCTTACAATCTTCTTTATCTCCTTCCCGCACAACAGATACCTTGTGAGGTGGGTGGGGCTGAGAGAGTTCTCACAGCAGCTGCCCTTTCAAGGACAACCTTTATGAGAGCTATGGCTGACCCAAGGCCATTCCAGCAGGTGTAAGTGGAGGAGTGGGGAATCAAACCTGGTTCTCCAAGATAAGAGTCCACACACTTATTCAAGTATTTTGTTACCCTGGGGCTTTTCTTTCATTTTATATTCCTGGTACAGCCTGGACAACTGGGCAACTCTATTTCCTCACAATCTGTTGTGGTAAAAGAGGAGTCACTTTAAGAGAATTAGAATCTTAAGAGATCTAGGTAACCGTTGGAGATGAGTCAGAATTCAGTTTTTGTGCTCAGTGTCAGTTAAAATGAGCCATTTCTCAAAAAGCTGATGACCATCACTGGCATCTCCTGAACATCTCCTATTGGGCATTTGTATTGTAAGACAGCAGGAAAAGGCTACACATGGATTAATAGATTCTCCCTTTTGGCTTCTCCATCTTCTATCTGATGGAGCCACCTGCCCTCTCACCATCTCCCCACAATCCTCTCTCACCCTCTAACTACTTTTCCAGGAGTTATCCTGGGGAGAGACCTTGACCAAATCCCATTCCCTTCAACTATCACCAGAGATTTATGTCTGCTTCTGTAAAGGAGTCTGAGTAATCATATCAGGTACTTTCAAGTAATGTTCCTCAAGGTGCTGACACATGGGGTATGGACTTTTACAAACAGATGATACGAGACTTACAAGCATAAAAACACACACATCTGTCTTAAAGGACCAGTTTCATGACAAGAACATAAGAACATCCAGTGCCTCTCCTCAAAATACCCCCCAGGTTTCAAAACGTTTGGACCAGGGGGTCCAATTCTATGAGCCCCAAAAGAAGGTGCCCCTGTCCTTCATTATTTCCTATGGAAGGAAAGCATTTAAAAAGGTGTGTGGTCTTTTTAAATGTGATGGCCAGAACTCCCTTTGGAGTTCAGTTATGCTTATCATACCCTTCCTCTTGGCTCCACGTCCAATGTCTCCTGGCTCCATCCCCAACGTCCCCAGATATTTCTTGAACTGGAGTTGGCAACCCTACCCAGAAGTCTGGCAACCCTACCAGCAATCGTCATGCAGACTTCCTCCTGCACCATAAACTGGTACCACTGGTGGACTTCCTGATGGCACCTGGGTTTTTTGGCCACTGTGTGACACAGAGTGTTGGACTGAATGGGCCACTGGCCTCATCCAATATGGCTTCTCTTATGTTCTTGTGAGGCAGGCCTGACAGGATGCCCAAGACCTGCAGCCCCTGTTGCCTGCAAGAAGACCACAGCATGGGGAGAAGCAAAGAGACCCAAGACACATCCCACTGTGAAGGGGAAAGCAGTACAAGCAAGAAGAGTCCTCAGGCAGCACTAAGACATGGCAGGGAGTCCCCCAGATGTGGGTTTGCGTCTCCTGCATCCATGTCACTCCTGCCAAATGTGCAGAAGTGGCTATTCCAATCTCTTAGCTTCAAGCACAGGTTGTGTCACCGGATCAGGAAATTGTTCTGAGCATTGGATATTGTGACTCTCTGGATTCATGCTCTCTGGGTGGTGTGCAGGGCATTTAGGTTGGGGGCTAGCATAGGAAAAGAAGAGAGTGGATCCGTGAAATAATAAGTGATATAAAGTGGAAAGTTCAGGTCCATAACTACAATGGGGCCCATATAGGGCTGCCAAGCTCCCAGTCCAGGCGGGGAATCTCCCATTCGGGAAGTTCTCAACCCACTGGCCCACATTGGGCTGGTGGGGGGAAACGCCCCCTGCATCGCTTATGCGATGATGTCACCCGGAAGTGATGTCATCAAAATGGCAGTGACCGTGCAGGGCTGCTCTAGGCGTTTTCCTGGACACTGTAGCCATTTGGGAGGTAAAACTCTATGGTACGATAGGTACCATAGAATTTTAACCTCCCAAATGGCTACAGCGTCTGAGGAAACCATTGAGTTTTCCCGGAAATGCCTGGAGTGGCCCCACACAGGAGCCACCATTATGATGACATCACTTCCGGGTGATGTCATTTCGTCATGCGCATGTGCATCATGTATACAAATGTCCCCCACTGGGGGATGAAGAGGACTTGGCAACCCTAGGCCCATAGGGTCCCAGCCCTTCCACCCTTACCCTTGTGGAAACTCCTGGCCCAATTACAGCCAAGCTAGGCAGGCATGTGGGCTCTGTCCCCCAATCGGTGCTTTTCTGTCTAGCCCGCCTGTGCCTTCCTGCCTCTTGTATATTGCATGCTGCCTATCCGCAGCCCAAGCCTGCAAGGCAAATACAAGCCTACAAGGCACCTTCAAGTTCCTTTCCAGACTCCAGGTGGGATGAGGAAAACACTGGCTGATTCTATATTCATGTTTGGGTCTGATTTTCTGAGCACTGAATTCATCTACACTCGAAATTTTGCTCCTGGACTTCCCCTCCACATTTGCTTGCTTTACTGGAGGGGGGGAAGGGGGGCAGGTTTAAGAGTTCCTTTGTTCTTTCTTGAGAAACGAGTTTATTGCCCTGTTTCCCAGGAAAGATATCATCTTTATGACCCTGTGGAATGCGCTTCCTGGAAAACCCTCATTCAAAAGCAGTCTTGGAAAGTCAGGCGCAACTCCGTGCTGAAAACGGTGTCAGAGCCAATTTAGGAATTTAAATGTAAATGCCAGTCAAAACACCGGAGCAAGGCAGAAGTCAAGGCACATTGTAATATAGATGATCACTTTTGAAAGTGCAGCATTACTAGATCTTTTGCCCTGTGTAAAATCAGCCTTTGGTGCCCCTCCCACAGGCCTTTCCAGCATGATCTCCCACCCCAGCTGCTTGCTGTCCTCTGCTGCTTCTCTCTAGGTCTGCTGCTTCTTTCCTCTGGCTTCTCAAGAGCTTTCCTGCCACCGGGCCATGGCAGATTGTTCCTCTGGATGCTCCCTCCCCTCTCTGCCTTCTCATGTAGTATGGACTGGCCCCCTCCCCCGCTAGCTGAGCTCCCCCCTCCAGGCAAGTGCATCCCTGCAACAGGTGAATTGCGACTCCAGAGAGAGAACTGCAGGCTCGCAGCTTGCCTGAAGGAAGTGCCTGTTTGCATAATAAGTAACACACTCTGACTCTGAGTGGGAAGAAGGAGAAGAATTAGGGTTGCCAAGTGCAATTCAAGAAATATCTGGGGACTTTGGGGGTGGAGCCAGGAGACTTTGGGGTGGAGCCAGGAGCAAGGTTGGGGCAAGCATGATTGAATCCCAAAGGGAGTTCTGGCCTTCACATTTAAAGGGACCACACACGTTTTAAACGCCTTCCCTTTATTGGAAATAATGAAGGATAGGGGCACATCCTTGTGGGGCTCAAATAATTAGACCTCCTGGTCCAATCCTCTTGAAACTTGGAGGGTATTTTGGGGAGAGACACTGGATGCTATGCTGAAAATTTGGTGCCTCTACCTCAAAAAACAGGGGAGCCCCCAGAGCCCCAGATACCCGCAGATCAATTCTCTATTATACCCTATGGGAATCAGTCTCCATAGGAAATAATGGAGTGCCCAGCAGACATTTCCCTTCTCTCTCCCCTGCTTTCTGATGACCCTGAAGCAGGGGGAGGGCCTCCAAACCAGGGGATCCCCTGCCCCCACTTGGGGATGGGAGCAACCCAAAAAGAGTAACGTGGAAAATGGAGCAGGAAAAAAGCACTGAAGCATCCACGATAAACCAGCCTCAAGAATAAATAATTTCTATTCATATAGGAGTTATTGAGGGGCCTGAAGGGCTCCAGATTTTGTTCTAAACCTACATATTTAATATTCTAGGACGGGGGGCACAGGAAGGAAACAAGGTCAGAAAAAGGTTGAGAAACACTGGTTTAGACTACAGACCAAGCTTGCGGAAGCCACGTGTGAAACGGGGCAATATGCGCATCCCTGTTGCGCCGATGTGCCTTGCTGTCGTTATGATCTACACCAGTTATGTCTAGAGAAGAACTGGAGTGTTGGACTCTGTTTTCACGGCTTGTCTTATCACATTCCAGACCTTTTTCTACAAAAACAAGGGCCGTTTTCCCACTGACCTTACTCCGGAGCGACGTCCCTCTTCACTGCGCAGCGTCTGCGCGGATTTCCCACCAACTGCTGCGCACAACCAGAAAGCCCCGCGGCTTTTGCGCCACAGATGTAAACTGGTTTTTGGCGGTGTACATCTGCGACGCAAAAGCCGCGGCACTTCCTGGTTCCGCGCAGCAGTTGGTGGGAAATCCGCGCAGACGCTGCGCGGTGAAGAGGGACGTCGCTCCGGAGTAAGGTCAGTGGGAATACGGCCAAGAACTCTCATCGTGAACTTGAGCTTATGGGACTCGGATGTGATACCATTGCACCTTTGTAATAACTCTTGCACAAGGTTTCTCTGTTTTGTATACAGATAGAAATTATTTATTCTTAAGGCTGGTTTGTCGTGGATGCTTTAGTGCTTTTTTCCTGTCCCACCTGGCAACCATAAAAAGACTGGCAACCATAAAAAGAATAAAATCAGAGTCCAGTGTCACCATTACGAGCAACGAAGTTTAATTCAGGAGGAGAGCGGGTTTTTTTAAAAATTTTTATTTTGGTGATGTTGCTTTGGGCCCTCAGCCCCTGCCACTTTCCCCAGCTGCCCTCTCCACATGTTTTTTTTTTTTTAGCTATGGGCCTCTCCGAGTCCCACAGTTTGGTTTTCAAATAACATATATGGCATGGCCAGATGCATCATGCTGGTATTGACCTTTAAAGCCCCATATGGCTGTGAGAGCTGGACCATAAGGAAGGCCGAGCGCAGAAGAATAGATGCTTTTGAGCTGTGGAGCTGGAGAAGACTCTTGGACTGCAAGACGATCTAATCAGTCAGTCCGAAGGGAAATCAGCCCTGACTGTTCCTTGGAGGGTCAGATGCTGAAGCTGAAGCTCAAATACTTTGGCCACCCAATGAGAAGGGAGCCCTCCCTGGAGAAGACCCTGATGCCGGGAAAGACAGAAGGCAAAAGAAGAAGGGGACGGCAAAAGACGAGATGACTGGACAGTGTTACTGATGTAACTAACAGGAATTTGAGCAGACTTCGGAGGATGGTGGAAGACGGGGGGGGGGATGCATTGCTTTGTCCATGGGGTCACTAGGAGTCGGACTCGACTGTGCGACTGAACAACAAATGGCTGCAGACCTGCCTATTTATGGGACCGTCTTTCCCCATATGTTCCCCAGAAAGCACGGCATTCAGGAGCTCAAAACTAAGCTCTACACGGACCAGGGCCTTCTCAGTGGCAGCACCAATGCTGTGGAATGCTCTCCTAGAGGCCATAAAGAGCCCAGCGGGATCTTTCCCAATTCCGCAGGGCCTGTAAAGCTGAACTTTTCCGACAGGCCTATAACAACTAAGTGGGAGAAGGCTGCCCCTCTATGCTGCTGAGTGATACCTTCAGAAGGGCCAATAACAGATAAAACAGTAGAATTATGATGTCAATATACTCTGATCCGCCTGTGTTAGAATTCTTGTATAGCACCAAGTATTCAATTAAAAATTATTTGTTCAAGTTTAATCATTTTAAAAATTGCAACTGAAATTGTTGCTTTTGACATGACTGTTAGCTGCCCGGAGTTTGTTGTGGAGGGGGCAGGATATAAATCTAAGGTAAATAAATAAATACAAAACATCATGGATGGAAATGCATGTCCACAAGCACAAAGATATCCTAAGCAAAACAGCATATCCACGTGTTGTGCAGTTGTCTCGGGTGGGGGGTGGGAATATTTTCAGCATTGGCTTCTGTAGATTGTGAATTCCCCCTTTGTTGCTGAGCATCGGATTATCTCATTTTGGTGGAAGTATTACAAGTCAGTCCTAAGGGAAATCAACCCTGACTGTTCCCTGGAAGATCAGATGCTGAAGCTGAAGCTCAAATACTTTGGCCACCCAATGAGAAGGGAGCGCTCACTGGAGATCCTGATGCTGGGAAAGACAGAAGGCAAAAGAAGGAGGGGACGGCAAAAGATGAGATGGCTGGACAGCGTGACTGATGTAACTAACACGAATTTGAGCAGACTTCGGAGGATGGCAGGAGGGCCTGGCATGACTTTGTCCATGGGGTCGCAAAGAGTCGGACTCGTCTGTGCGACTGAACAACAACATTACAAGTAGCTCGTGCCAATAGGAAAAGAAAAGCATTCTATCTTGTTTCTGACACCTGTCAGCTACAGCCATGGCTTCCTTCGCTGGTGAAAGCAAACAGAAGGCAGAACAGGCCAGAGACCACTGCCCAAAGGAGGCAGAAGATGGTCTGAACAGGGGGAGAGGCTGTGGATGAGGAGAAGAGCATCTGCTTGGCACACTGACAAAGTTCCCAGGTTCTATCCCTGGCACCTCCAGCTGAAAGGACCATGAGAGTAGATGATGTGAAGGACCCCATCCTGAGATCCCAGAGAGTTGCTGCCGGTCTGCATACTAGGGATGCCAGCCTCTAAGTGGGACCTGGAGATTGTGTGGGGTTACAGCTCATCTCCAGACTACAGAGATCAGTCCCCCTGAAAAAAATGGATGATTTGGAGGCTGGGCTCTGTGGCATTGGACCCCACAGAGCTCCCTCTCCTCCCCTGGATCCAGCCCCAAATCTTCAAGAGTTTCCCAATGTGGATACAGCAACAGCCAGAGGTCACTGCGGGACCTGACAATTTACTGAGAATGGAATACTCACCTGGATAGATGAAGGGTCTGATTCAGGATAAAACAGATTTGAGTGGCCAACAAACCAGGTGCAATCATGGGGGGTGGGGGGCACAGTGAGAGGGCTTCTGGTGTCCTGGCCCCACTGGTGGACCTCCTGATGGCGCCTAGTTTGTTGGCCACTGTGTGACACAGAGTGTTGGACTGGATGGGCCGTTGGCCTGATCCAGCATGGCTTCTCTTATGTTCTTATATTCATGTGCTCCAGGAAGGAAGGAAGCACAGGAATTTAATCCTTATAATGGTTCAAATAGACATTCTATCATATGCCTATATTCCTGGTACAGCCTGGGCAACCAGGCAATTCTACTCCCTCACAATCTGCTGTGGCAACAGGGGAGAGTCACAATCAGAATCTTAAGGGAGCTGGGTAGCCGTTGGAGATGAGTCAGAATTCAGTCTCTGTGTTCAGTGACAGTTAAGACGAGGGCATTTCTCACAAAGCTGATTACCATCACTGGCTTTTGAAGGTAACATTCATCTCCTGAACTTCTCCTAATGGGCATTTGTGTGGTGAGATAGTAGGAAAAGGTTACCCAAAAATAAATAATACTATTCTCTCTTTTGGCTTCTCCATATTTTGATGGAGCCACCTGCCCCCTCACCATCTCCCCACGATCCTCTCTCACCCTCCAGCCGCTTCTCAAGGAGTTATCCTGGAAAGAAAACTTCTCCAAATCTCATTCCCTTCAACCGCCACCAGAGGATAGGTGTCCGTTCCTGTCCTCTCTCACACATACTAGAACATCTAGGGGTTTAGATAGAAGGCTGTTGATCCAAAGCAGGGGTCCTTTTGTAGAAAAATCGGTGGTGGAGCTCATCCAGGGGATTGTTATACAGCTGCACCTACTATTCAATGGGCATGGTGGGGAGGAGGAGAGGGAACCCTCAGAAAAGTTCAGAAGCTGTGCTCCTGTGAGCTCCTGCTGAATCCAAGGCCTGATCCAAAGGTAAGTTACCACAGTATGTGCGTGGCCACATAGAAAGCCTGTGACTCCCTTCAAAAGGTGAGGAGAGTTTTGAGTTTGGGCTGCAAAATTATTCTTGCTGCTCTGGAGGGGGTGGCAGATTTCCAGCGGTCTTGTTACATGGACTCAGTGGTAAGTGACCACATTGGATGTTGTTACAGATCCAGAGAAATTGCCCCATCCGAGAGAGTTTTGACATCAGCTCTCACACCATCCACCACCATGGAGATGTTCCTAAGGCTCTTTGTCTTCTCTCTGCTTCTCACTACAGGTAAGGACGGGGCGTTGAGTACCCCATGAGGGAAGTCTTCTGATGGCTTCACTTGGGATATATCCCACCGGTGTCACTTGGTTGAAATGCAAACAAAATGGCTGAAATCCCCAAGGTCACCGGAGAGCTGGAAGAAAGCAGTTCTCTCTCTGCCTCTTTCCTGATCCCCTTCTCAAAACTTTTGATGTCTTTGACTTAACCCTCCTGTGGTTATCCCCAACTGGAAGGAACCATAATTATGGACAACTGCATTTGCTTATCCCTTTATCCCCTGTAAGGGGCTTTAATAGCAACAGTGATGATGATTTATGCTGCTGGGAGGTGGGGGGAGAGTTTTTTTTTTGGGCAGGAATGCACAGGGATGTAGTTCCGGCTGGCTTGGTGTCAGGGGGTGTGGCTTAGTACGCAAGCAGTTCCTGCTGAGCTTTTTCTGCAAAAAAAAAAAAAAAAAAATCTGCCCTGCCCTTTATTCATAATTTAATGCAACCAAATGCCAGATCCTTGCAGACTCTTTTGAAAGAGTCAGATTTTTTGAGTATATCATGACTAACGTTATACGAAAATAGTGCTTTGCCCCCAAAATATTTGGGGTTTTTACTAGATTTCTTTTAATGTTTAAATGGTTTAAAGGTTTTAAAGGTTTTAAATGTTTTAATTATTTTAACTGTTTATATGCTTAAACCTTATTTATGTTAGATTCTATGTTGTGAGCTGCCCTGAGCCACTTGCTGGGAAGGGCAGGATATAAATCACTAAATCACTAAATAAATAAATAAAAATATTTAGATTTTATATTTTATTTACAAGGCAATGTTATGCTCGTCATTCCTGGTGCTTAGATGTGGAGGTGCAGACTTTATTATTTTATTGTTGTTAGTATTAAGGGTTTTTTTTTTAATGTAAAACGGTATAATGTGAACAAAACTGAAAAACTTAATACCCCGCCCTTCTCTCTGAATTAGAGACTCAGAGCGCCTTACAGTCTCCAATAACTTCTCCCCCCAAAACAGACACCCTGTGAGGTGGGTGGGGCTGAGAGAGCTCTGGCAGAAGCTGCCCTTTCAAGGACAACTCCTACAATAACTATGCCTGACCCAAGGCCATTCCAGCAGCTGCAAGTGGAGGAGGGGGGAATCAAACCCGGTTCTCCCAGATAAGAGTCTGTCCTTTCAAGGACAACCTCTGCCAGAGCTATGGCTAACCCAAGGCCATCCCAGCAGGTGCAAGTGGAGGAGTGGGGAATCAAACCCGGTTCTCCCAGATAAGAGTCTGCCCTTTCAAGGACAACCTCTGCCAGAGCTATGGCTGACCCAAGGCCATCCCAGCAGCTGCAAGTGGAGGAGTGGGGAATCCAACCCGGTTCTCCCAGATAAGAGTCTGCCCTTTCAAGGACAACCTCTGCCAGAGCTATGGCTGACCCAAGGCCATTCCAGCGGCTGCAAGTGGAGGAGGGGGGAATCAAACCCGGTTCTCCCAGATAAGAGTCTGTCCTTTCAAGGACAACCTCTGCCAGAGCTATGGCTGACCCAAGGCCATCCCAGCAGCTGCAAGTGGAGGAGTGGGGAATCCAACCCGGTTCTCCCAGATAAGAGTCCGCGCACTTAACTATTACACCAAACTGGCAGAAGAAGAAGAAGATGATGATGATAAGCCTATTAAAGAAATGATGATGACGAAAAAGATGATGATGATTGGTGAAATACTGGAGGGGGGAAAGCATGAAGATAAGCAGACCATTCAATTCATGGGGGGTAATCTGTGTGGTGTGGTGGTTGGAGTGCCTGACTAGGAGCTGGGAGGCCCAGGTTTGAATCCCTGCTCTGCCCCGAAACATCTCGGGTGATCTTAGGGGCCTCCCTTCTTGTCAGCCCAGACAACCTCTAAAAGAGAGTCGTGAAGATAAAACAGAGGAGGGTAAAATGGCACTCTCTACGCTGCTCTTTCTTTTCTGTCTCTAGGAGCTTTTCTGGAGTGTGAAATTTGTTCCAGCGCTGGCAGTACTTGTATGGGTAAGAAAGAAACCTGCAAAGGTAATGATGACGTCTGTGCCATCATCAGTGTGGAGAGTACTTTAGGTAGGTGCAAAGAACCATAAACTGGGTCGGTGGGGGGAGGGGGATAGACAGGTTGCAGATTCAGGCAAGGTTGTTAAATCCCTGGATGGAGATTGGCTTGGGAGCTCGACGGGAGAGGCTGGCTTCAGGTTCCACACCGTCCATCTGCGGTCTCTGATGCCACTGTTATTGCACGAGCCCCAAGTTGTATCATTCCTGCTCATCTCTGCCAATCTCCAGGTGGGCTCTGCAATTCTCCGGAAGCTATCATCGATCTGCAGAATACAGAGATCCCATAGAGAAGTGGCAGCTTCACAGGGAGGACTCTATGGATTACATCCTTACTCCATTCCCTCCCCAAATTCCGCCCTCCCCAGGTTCTGTCCCCAATTCTCCAGGAATTTCCCAACCGAGAGCTGCGACCCTCATCCTGCTCTTTCTCAGGGCCTGTACTCAGAGCCGGATCGACATATTTCTTGAGTGAGGGCAAAACCAAAAAATGGCGCCCCCACTCCAAAAACGGGAGGCCTCCCCCCACATTTAAACACCCGGCGGCATGTTTAAATGGGGACGGAAGCCATGGGGTTTGCCTCTGCTGCCTCCCCGCGTCGTGCAGAGACTGCAAAGGCAGGCAATCTGCCTCCCCCTCCCCATGTAAATGCTCTGTCGGATGTTTAAATGGGGAAGGAAGCCCGGGTGCTGCCTTTGCCGTCTCCCCACCCTGTGGGGAGATGGCAAAGGCAAGCGATTGGCCTCCCTTTCCCCATGTAAACACCCCATTGGGTATTTAAATTGGGAGGGAAGGTGCGGGGCTTGCGGGGAGGCTGCAAAGGCAAACGATCTGTCTCTTCCCCCATTAAAACAACCTGGCAAGGTGTTTAAAGCGAGGGGTGGGTGGGAGCCACAGGGCGGCTTTTGCTGCCTCTTTACATTTCATAGAGGTGTCAAACGTTGCATAAGAACATAAGAGAAGCCATGTTGGATCAGGCCAATGGCCCATCCAGTCCAACACTCTGTATCACACAGTGGCCAATATATGTTTGTGTGTGTATATATATGCAGATCTTTCTCCCCACTCCAGCTCACCCTGGAGGAGGGTGCCCAATTCAGTGCCCCCCTCTGGGGGCGCCCAGGGCTTAATGCCCCCTCTGCCCCTCCTAGATCTGACCCTGACTGTAATATCTCCGTTTGCAGTGCAAATGGGACAATTCAAGTGCCAGCGTCTCTCTCCTGCATTGCACTGTTCCTTGTTGTGTCTCCTCTCCCAATTCTGCATTGAATAAAATTAAATTTCACCTAGAATCGTCTCCTTTTGCAAACCATCAAGGTGGGCTGATTTGTTTTAGAAATATCTGGAAGATAGTGTTGGTAGCTGGATTCCAGTTACCTCTGCCCACTAGTTTAGCTGTTGTCCTAATGGCTGAAAATGTAGTAAGAGTCTATAGTGAACTAACGTCTGGCAAATGTGTAGCATTTGGTTCACAAGGCTGAGTTGCTTTCTTTAAATTTTTCAGCCCAAGCCCTGTTCTGACAACTGATCCCTTGTTGATGCCTGTATGATATTATCCCCAGAATTTTGATCCACACAGATGGCTGATTTACAAAATGGACACCATGCACTATCTTAAGCAGGTCTACTTACTGCAGTCGGAGCCCTCTGCTCATGACCTGAGTTCAATCCCAGTGGAAGCTGGTTCTGGTAGCTGGCTCCAGGTTGACTCAGCCTTCCTTCCTTCCGAGGTCGGTAAAATGAGTACCCAGCTTGCTGGGGGGAAAGTGTAGATGACTGAGGAAGGCAATGGCAAACCACCCCATAAAAAGTCTGCTGTGAAAACGTTGTGAAAGCAACGTCACCCCAGAGTCAGAAATGACTGGTGCTTGCACAGGGAACTACCTTTACCTTTTTACTTACTGGTAGATTTCTATCAGTTCAATAGGACTTAATTCCAGGTAAGGGGTCATGGAACTGTACCCACTGTGTAATGTTATTCATAAAATGTGACCCCCCCCCTCCTAGTTTGGTTTTGCCTAACATTCAGGAGTGTGTTGCCTTCTGTTTGGTTCAGAAAAGAGTAGGGCTGATACTTAATATATGGGGCAGTGGATACGAGGAGCTGGTTTAGACCCTCTCCAAATGGTATGTGGTCCTACATAAGTGGGCAATTGTCATTCATTGCTATGGGGGAATGGACATCACTGCCCTTGTGGACAGAGTTTTGGCCCACCTTTGACCATGTGTGGTCGATGGGAAAGTTCTCCAAGGGATCCTTGCAACAACCAAGTCCTCTTTCCCATTGCAAGCTATTCCAACCCATCCCACTCCCCACAGTTACAATTGCTTTGCCGCTTGCAAAAAACCCCTTCTTGCTTTCTGTAGACGCTCCAGATGAAGACCCGGTTGTGAGAACAATAAAACGCTGTTATTCTTCTGAAAACTGCATGTCTCCTAAGTTCTCCCTGACCGTGGGGCATGGAAGACACATCCTTGTTTACTCCATCTGTTGCATTGAGGATTCCTGTGCAATAGAAAGCCCTCAGTGTAGGTGTACTTTTTATTTATATATTTATTCCCTCCACCCTTATCCTGTTTCACCTCTAACTTTATGGTTTGATCCCTTTTCCAATGCAGCTCATTCTGTGGGCTCCTTTCTGCAATGGAGGTGGGTGAGAAAGGCATGCACGGATCATTTTGTAGAAAAATAGGTGGTGGAGCTGATCCAGGGATTGTTATGCAGCTTCACATACTATTCAATGGACAAGGAGGTGGAACTCTCAGAAAGGTTCAGGAGCTGCGCTCCTGTGAGCTCCCACTGAATCTGAGGCCTGCTTGTATGCGTTCAAGCCAGTGTGGTGTACCAGTGAAGAGTGTCAGACTAGTATCTCAGAGCCTCAGGTTCAAATCCCCACTTGTACCATGGAAGGTTGCCAGGTGACCTTGAGCCGGTCACTGTTCTTAAGAAGAAGAAGATATTGGATTTATATCCCGCCCTTCACTCTCAGCGTCTCAGAACGGTCACAATCTCCTTTACCTTCCTCCCTCATAACAAACACCTTGAGAGAGCTCTCCCAGAAGCTGCTTTTTCGAGGACAACTCCTACGAGAGCTATGGCTGGCCCAAGGCCATTCCAGTAGCTGCAAGTGGAGGAGTGGGGAATCAGACCCAGTTCTCCCAGATAAGAGTCAGCCCCCTTAACCACTACGCCAAACTAGCTCTCAAGTTCCCCAGGGTAATCCACATATGGACACCAGAGGATTCCTGCCCCCCCTAGTCCCAGATTCGGATTTTTTGAACTTCAGAAATCCCTGCAAAATTATAACCAAGATTTCAGTCTGAATACATAAATTATTCTTATTAATTGACTTTCTAGCACAATTCCCTCCAAGTGCACAAAATTTTAACAGCCTGCTCAAGGGATTTCTGCTTCAGCTCACAACCTGCAGTAGAGGGTGGGGGTACCTCCTTCTGGGACCCATAAAACTGGATCTCCTTGTCCGATCTTTTTGAAACTTGGGGAGGTTTTTGAGGAGAGGACCTAGTAGATATGCTGCAAATTTGATGCATCCGCCTCAAAATAACAGCACCCTCCAGAGCCCCAGATTCCCCCAGGTCGATTCACCATCATATAGTTATGCCAGTGAAATGTCTTGATTATAATGGTCCCCATAGGCTACAATGGAACTGGGGCGGTCGGTGGAAGGGAATGATGCTTTTCTGTATGATCTGTAAGCTGCCTCGAGGCACATTGAAAAGTGGAAGAAGTTTGAAGACATGGTGTTGGATCCTATGAGCACAAACCTGCTCACATGTCAATTTTTTCCTGCCTCCCCTCAGCAGCTCCTGAGACCTCTAAACACTTGGAAGGTGAAAAGATTAGTGAGAAGAGGGAAGTTGTGCTAACGAAAAGATTACTTGTACTGGAGATGACACTGAGGGCGAGCCAGTTTGGTGTAGTGGTTAAGTGTGCAGACGCTTATCTGGGAGAACCGGGTTTGATTCCCCATTCCTCCACTTGCACCTGCTGGAATGGCCTTGGGTTAGCCATAGCTATTCCAGGAGTCACACTTGAAAGGGTAACTTCTATGAGAGCCCTGTCAGCCTCACCCACCTCACAGGGTGTCTGTTGTGGGGGGAGAAGATATAGGAGATTGTGAGCCGCTCTGAGTCTCTGATTCAGAGAGAATGGTGGGGTATAAATCTGCAATTCTTCTTCTCCTTTTGAGTTGGCCTCATCCAGACATGTTGGTAAGGTTGATTTTTGCACGTGATGCTTTGACCATCCTTCCCCCTTTCTGCATTGGGTTGGACTCACTTCTTCCATCTGACTGGTTTCTTTTCCTTAGATGAAAAAAAAATGTTGATTTAATGGATTAATCCAGAGGTGTCAAACTCATTTGTTGTGAGGGCCAGATCTGACATAAATGAGGCCTTGTTGGCTGGGCCACGTTGGGCTGGGCCACGTGTGCACGCATTTAAGGTTAGGTAGCAGAGATAGAAACTTTTTAAAGGAACCAGACAAAGACAAATAAATATATATATTTTTAAAAGCAAACCTTAAATAAAACATGCTTAAAACATTAGCACTTGTTGGTCTTAAAAGTGGTTTCTTCGTATCTCTCCCATGGGAACCAGGAAACTGGGCAAAGGAAGCTCTGGCTCTTTCCCTCCCTACCCAGGAAACCAGGAGGGGAAGGAGCCTCAACCAATGGAGAAAATTGAGGTTTTGTCCGGTAGCTCCTGTGTGATTGAGCAAGCCGTGCAAAGCAAGCTGAGATGCAGAAGGAAGCAAGAGAGAGGGAGAAGGAAGCAAACAAAAGCCAGTTGCTCAGGGGCCTGATAGGAGCCCTCTGGGGATCTGACTCGGCCTCTGGGCTGCATGTTTGACACCCCTGGATTAATCAGTCTATAGATTGCCTGAAATGTATATGACTAATTTGGCTGCTTCCCACCCCCCACACCTTTAAGAAGAAGAATTGCAGATTTATACCCCACCCTACTCTCTGAATCAGAATCTCAAAGCAGCTTACAATCTCCTATATCTTCTCTCCCCACAACAGAGACCCTGTGAGGTAGGTGGGGCTGAGAGAGCTCTTGTAGCAGCTGCCCTTTCAAGGACAACTCCTGCAAGAGCTATGGCTAACCCAGGGCCATTTCAGCAGCTGCAAGTGGAGGAGTGGGAAATCAAATCCGGTTCTCCCAGATAAGAGTTTGCACACCTAACCACTACACCAAACTGGCTTTAACTGGGCTATGGTACTAATAATGAGCTCTTCTATAAATGAGAGGGTTGGTTGGCATAGAGCAATACTCTGCATACAGATCCATAATTGTTTTTGCAGATTCTTCTTTTAAAAAATCTGTTCAGCTGTTGAGGACCTCTGCTTAAAAGAGGAAGGTGATGTACTGGTGGGGAGAGAAAGGAAGTCTTTTTAAAGTGTCCTCCCTGAACTGCTTCTCTGACTTAACACTCACTGCCTGCCAAAACCCAACAGCTGTGTTGTTTGCAGTGTGGAAAGAATAAATGCAATACTGTGCATTGTTGGCATGTCAAACCAAGATGAAAGTGTGAAGCTACATGATGGAAAAATCCTCAGGTTTCAATCCATTCAACAAGAATGTCAGTATCTCTGTTTCCTCTTTCCCATGCCTCATGTTAACTCCCCTTTTTGCCCTGAATCCAGTAGAACCAGTGAGTAATGTCACGAATGGAATGCATTGCCCAATATGCTTCAGTAATGGAACTTGCTTTGAGGATAGGATGGCTTGTACCGGAGATGACGATAGCTGCTTTGAGATGGTCTCAACCAAACAAGTTGGTAAGTTTGATTTTTGCATGCATCGAATAAGCTTTGGCAGTTCTTTCCCCTTTCTAAGTTGGGTTGAGTTTTATGCAGTCGTACTTATTTATGTAGAGATCTAGATCCTGTTCCCCTCCCCCAATGGGGAGCCCAAAGCCAGTTACAACCTTATCTATCTATCTATCTATCTATCTATCTATCTATCTATCTATCTATCTATCTATCTATCTATCTATCTATCTATCTATCTATCTATCTATCTATCTGTCTGTCTGTCTGTCTGTCTGTCTGTCTGTCTGTCTGTCTGTCTGTCTGTCTGTCTGTCTGTCTGTCTGTCTGTCTGTCTGTCTGTCTGTCTGTCTGTCTGTCTGTCTGTCTGTCTGCCCCTCTCTCTCCCTCTCTGTCTGCCTGCCTGCCTGCCTCTCTCTCTCTCTCTCTAATCAAATGTATATCCCACCCTCCCCAAACAGGCTCAGGGCAGCTAACAATAGTTAAAACCCATATGGAATACTAAATAAAAAATACAATAAAATCAATTCTGCAAATTTTAACCATAAAATCCAAGCTGCACGTCGGTGTTTCTCAATATCTGTTTTTGTCCAGTGGCACTGTCAGTGCTGTGGGACATTTGCTACCGCCCCTTAATTATTGAAGGCAAGCTTAAATAGTTCAGTCTTACAGACCCAGAAGAACAGTGGCAAGCCCCGCAGGGCCCTGATGTTTTCGGGGAGGGCATTCCACAGAGCGGGGGCTGTTGTCGAGAATGCTCTGGCTCTAGTGGTGGACAATTTGATTTCTTTCAGTCTGGGAATCTGGAGGAGATTTTGGGACCCTGAACATAGTGCTCTCTGGGGCACATACGGGGGAAAGTGGTCCCAAAGGTAGACAGGCCCCAGACCATAAAGGCCTTACCCCTCCTCTGTGTTATCCTCACAACAACTGGTAAGGCAGGTCAGGCTGACAGCATGCAACTGGCCCAGTTTCACATGCCCAGCAAACTTCCACGGTTCAGTGGGGCTTTGAACCTGGTTCTCTCAGATCCTGGGACTTTTCCTCACTTGTAAGTTCCTATTTCTTGGAGGGGGAGGGGGTTCTCTTCCATATATGTTTTGCTCTCCCTCGTGGTCAGTTTGATATTACATTGGTTTACGTCCAGCATATCTCCCTGCAGATTTAAACTGCAGGTTTTTATGATGCATACACAGGTGTAATATCAAATTGACCACTGGGGGAGCAAAACACATGTGGTGCAGAAACCCTGTGAACAAACAGAGGGTGTACAAGCAAGGGAAAGAAGAATGTGGAAATGCCTTTAGCCTCTCACTCTAACCACCAGGGCTTTTTTGGTAGAAAAAGCCCAGCAAGAACTCATTTGCATATTAGGCCATACCCCCTGATGTCACCACTGTTTCACATAGGGCTTTTTGTAGGAAAAGCCCAGAAGGAATTCATTTGCATATTAGTCCACACCCCCTGATGCCAAGGCAGCCAGAACTGTGTTCCTGTGCGTTCCTGCTCAAAAAGCCCTGCTAACCTCTACAGCACTTTAACCATACTTAACAGTGATGTTAGAATGGATATGGCATGACGGTGGTGGAAAGTGCCATCAAGTGCTCTTGGATCCTTCTTTAACAATGGAGGCCCAAGTAGCTGCCACTGCTAAGTCAGCCTTTTACCATCTGCAGATGGCAAATCAGTTGGTCCCCTTTCTGGAACGCGATGACTTGGCAACAGTGATCCATGTGATGGCTACCTTGAGACTTGATTACTGCAATGCTCTCTGCATGGGGCTGCCCTTGTCCCAAATCCGGCGACTTCAGCTAGTGCAGCAGTTGTTGTTTGGCAGCCGTTGTGTGCATTTGCCTGCCATGCTTTGTCAGAATTCCAAAGTTGTCTCAGGGTCAAAATGTTGTGGGAGGGGGGGGCTGTCCTAGTCCTATTGCACCGTTTTTCAGATGTCTTCTGCTGTCTGGTTGGGTCCTCCAAGAGCTTAGAGGGCTCTTAGTACAGGGCCTCCTGTAAGCTGCAGGAGGATAGGCTACATCAGGGGATATGGTCTAATATGCAGAGGAGCTTCTGCTAGAAAAAGAGCCCTGAGTGTTATTGAGAAAGACAGGTGACTGATGGAGTAAATAAATAGAGGACCTTGCTGGATCAGATCAGAAGTCCACCTAGTCCATCACCTGCTTTCCCTCAGTAGCCAATCAAATGCCTCCTGGAAGCCCCCTAGCCGATTACAAAGACATCCTCTTCTTCAGCCCTCCCCAGGTGCTCTTCTGGGGTACAATGCCTTGTGCTGTGGGGGTTCCCCTTGGACATCATATCTCCCTTCCTCCATGAGCACAGCTAATTCCCTTTTTTTAAAGAGATAGTGAGCTTCATAAGAAAAGAGGCCTGCTGGCTCAGACCAGTGGCCCATTAAGCCCATCATCCCCATTTCACACTACCCGGAAGCCCACCGATGGAGCATAGAGCCAAAGGCCCTCTCCTGATGTTGCCCTCTGCAGCCAGGCTGTTAATGGAAGTTCCTCCACAGGAATGCATTCAGCCTGGGCTGAAAGCGCTGGCTACCGATAGGGTGCCGGATTTGCTTCCAGGTGCTGGTCATTACCTTTAAAGCTGTAGTGGCAGCTGCTACCAAAGCACATTTTTTTTTAAAAAAAAGAAAAAATCTGCACAGCTGATCAAACTCCAAAGGCCAATCAGAAGCTTTGCTGGGCAAAAGCCACACCTGTCCCCACCCAATTTCTCCAAACACTTTGTGGGCACCAAGAAAGGTCTCAATGGTCACCATGGTAACTATAGATGCCATGCTGGGCAAGCCTGGACTAGAACCACAGAATTCAAAATCAGGGCAAACAGAAAACTCTCCGGAGTGTGATACACTGTTCTATTTCTTATATTTTAATTTATTTAATCAGATTTATATCCCGCCCTCCCCTGATAGGCTCAGGGCAGCTAACAACAAATAAAAACAACATAAATTTCAAAAACAAAATATACAAAAAACCCATTTCCATTATATAGTCATTAAAAAGTTCAAGATGCGCATTGGTGTTCTAGTTATTCTGATGTTTCTTGTTTCGGTTATGTTCCCTCTAAGCTGAGTTAGCGTGAGCTACCTCACAGATTTTGAGCCTCCACTTCACACATTTCTGTCTTAGCTCAGGAAGGATGACCCCAGAGCACAATAATTTATGCAGTAGCTCACAACTTCGATGCCAGTAGCTCACAAAGTAAAATTTTTGCTCACAAGACTCTGTGGCTTAGAGGGAACATTGATGGTCAGTGCTGTCAAATAGTAGCCACCTCCCCTTAACCGTTAAAAGCAAGTTTGAACAGTTCGATCTTACAGGCTTACAAAGATCTTATGATCTTTGGAAAGCAGTTCCTGGGCCTGAAGGGTTTCCTTGACTTTTCATCTTGTCTTCCATATCCAGGTGGAAAAGCCATAAAAACCACGATGAAGGGCTGCTCCACCAGGGAAACCTGCACGGCAATAGCAAAAGGATCATCCTTACTTATGGAAAAGACTGGCTTGGTTTTCGGAGATGGCAAATGCCACAGCAAACATTCTGGTGCATCTCAGACCACCGGGCTCCTCTTCCCAACCTTCGCTGGGCTCCTGCTGATGAAGATTCTCTTGTGAAAGGGCACCTGTCTGAGATGATGTCACCTACGCTCGGCTGTATCTCCCTGCTACCTGAACAAGATTCCCCCTGAATGCAACATCAGCAGAACATCCAATGGCTCTTTCCTTTGTAGTAGCCAGGGGAAATAAACGGCAGCTATAAAACAAACACAAATCGAATGCATGTCATGCCTAGGGACAGGAAGATGGGTTTGTTTGTATGGAGTGCCGCCCAGCTGCCATATGGCAACCCTATGCATTAATGACCTCCCATGCATTCTGTTGCTGACTGTCTTGCTCAGCTCTTGCAAACTGGGGGCCGAGGCTCCCTTGATTGAGTCCACTCATCTCATGTCCGGTCATCTTCTTTTTCCAGCTGCCTTCAGCTTTCCCTTGCCCTATTGTCTTTTCCAATGAGTCTTGTTTTGTTGTCTTCCTGTAATGTCACCAAAATATGATCGCCTCAATGGCGACTGCATATTTATACCCCGCCCTTCTCTCTGAATCAGAGTCTCAGAGCGGCTTACAATCTTCTCCCCCCACAACAGACATCCGGTGCGGTGGGTGGGGCTGAGAGGGCTCTCACGGCAGCTGCCCTTTCGAGGACAATTTCCTGCCATAGCCAGGTCTAACCCAAGGCCATTCCAGCAGCTGTAAGTGGAGGAGTGGGGAATCAAACCCATTTCTCCCAGATAAGAATCTGCACACTTAACAGCTACACTAAACTGGCTCTCAAGGAGCTCTCTAGGCTGTACGTAGCTGTTGACAGCCTTAATCCTCATCCTACACTCTTAATTGCCACACCACACTGGCTGATTATTGGCATAGCAGTGGTGGGTAGATTCTTGCTGTTGGCACACACCCACAATTTGTGATTGCTGGGCTTTTATGCCCCATGGTCACCATAGGATCACCAACGTGTTGAATGCATGCACTGCGTTTGCACCTGCACAATCAGCAGCATTGTTCAATTGACTGGAGTCGACTTATTGGTCCATGCTTGGGATTCACTGCATCAACTACAGTTCCCAGGTAATGAGAATTGTGCCAAGTGTATGAACATGCTTGGCCTTGAGAGTCCAGCAGACAGAAGTGGGCAAGGCTGGAACCCTGCCTAGAGAAGACATGCTGCTCTTCACCCTATCTCAAAGGGGCAAGATAATCCAGGAAGTGCTTCAAGGGTAATTTCTTTCTTTGTTAAACTGGTTCAATAGACGGCAAGTGAGAAAGGGAAGGGGGAATAACCACAGTAAGCATTCCAAGAACACACTTAGGCAAAAAGATTAGTAACAATATTCTGAACAGTGTTTGAGTGCTCCAGTAATGCAAGGGTTAAGTTTCTATGTGTAAAAACAGAGACCAAAATGAGAGAAATGGATGGGGGTGGGGGTAGAGAAGAAGTCTACTTGTGCAAACTTTATCTTCAGTTGTCCTGGGCTTTCTTTTCTCCTCTGCAGCTTGAGTTTCTAGCGTCAGTCAGTCAGACCCATACTCCCCTCTTCATCATATATCATCATCATCATCAATCTGTCTGTCTCTTCTTCTATCCCCACCTTGGGTGGGTGGGAAGACACCAAGGTTGGGGGGAGTGAATGCTTTCACTTGGTTGAGTGAGTGGGAAGACAGCAAGGGTGGGAGGGGCTGAAGTTCCTTTCCGCTCCTGCCTTTGATGTGAAGTGAAGGGATATAGCTCACTTGGCAGACCTGACAGGATGCCCAAAACCTCCATCCCATGCTGCCTGCAAGAAGAACTCAACAAGGTGGGAAACAGAGACCCAAGGATGGGCCATGGCTGTTTAGTGCTCTGGATGGCTCCCTCCTCACATAGGATGGATTGCCACCTCCACTGATAGCTGAGCTCCCTCCTCAGGCAAGCACATCCCAGGGACAGGCAAATTGCTTCTCCAGAGAGAACACTACAGGCTCACAGCTTGTCAGAAGGAGGTACACACACAACAAGAGGAAGCTGTGAGGTTTGTTGTTCAGTCACACAGTCGAGTCCGACTCTTTGTGACCCCATGGACAAAGTCACCCCACGCCCTCCTGTCTTCCACCATCCTCTGAAGTCTGCTCAAATTCGTGTTTGTTACATCAGTGACGCTGTCCAGCCATCTCATCTTTTGCCGTCCCCTTCTTCTTTTGCCTTCTGTCTTTCCTAGCATCAGGATCTTCTCCAGTGAGTGCTCCCTTCTCATTTGGTGGCCAAAGCATTTGAGCTTCAGCTTCAGCATCTGGTTCAGCTCTCACAGCCATACATTACTCCTGGGGATACCATCGCTTTGACTATACAGACTTTTGTTGGCAGGGTGATGTCTCTACTTTTTATTATACTGCCCAGGTTCACCATAGCTGTCCTCCCAAGGAGCAAACACCTTTTAATTTCATGACTACAGTCACCATCTGCAGTGATCTTGGACCCCAGAAATGCCCACAAAGAAACCCTCAAAGGTTCACGGCTGCAAATTACTGGCAACCAATTTATAATCAGTTTAAAGAGTATAATTGTGACAAATTTCAAAAAAGTGCAATGTAAACATTAAAACAATTTCATATACGTTGTGTTCATCCAAATTTCACTTTGACCCGATAAACTCCCAGGAGACAACAAACCAGCAGTTCAAAATGCGCTTAATCCACTGCAATCATCCATTGATTCAGAGGCAGAAACCAATGCCATTCTTCAGAGACTGTCAGTGGCAAAGAAGCTGAACCCCAGTTCCATAAATTGATCATGGGGCTGCAAGCTGGAGCCGGCTGTTTCAGACGGATGCTTCATCGGATGTTCACGTCGGGGTTATACAAATCTTCACATATTCATACTCCGTTCAAAAACATTTCGAGTCAAAGGTGCTGGCTCCTCCAAGGACGTCAGAAGGAGATGGCAGCCAGGATCATGTCTGCCTCTTTGCGCAATACGTAAACCGCTCTGACTCTGAGAGGGGAAAAGGAGAAGACTAAAATCAGAGTCCGGTGGCACCTTTAAGAGCAACAAAGTTTTATTCAGCAGGAGGAACAGGTATTTTTATTTGGTTTTTTACTTCAGTAAATGGCATTTCTACATGTTGTACAGATGGCTCGGGGGGGGGGGGGGGATGTACTGTGGATTGTGTATTTACTCTTTGTTTCTAATTTTAATTTGATTTATATCCTGCCCTACCCCACCGAAGCAGGCTCAGGGCGGCTCACAGCATAAAAGTTCTAACAATAAAATTCAGAATTAAAATACAATAATAAATTACATAGTTAAAACAGATTATCTCATTTTGGAGAAGTGTTACAAACAGCTCATGCCAACAGGAAAAGAAAGAATTCTATCTTGCTTCTTATAGCCGTCAACTACAGCCATGGCTTCCTTCCCTGGTGGAAGCAAACGGAAGATGGAATAGGTCAGGGACCACTGCACAGACTAGGAAGAAAATGGTCTCAACAGGGGGGGGGGGCTGTGGCTGAGTAGTAAAACATCTGCTTGGCATGCAGAAGGAACCAGATTCAACCCCTGGCACCGCCAGTTATAGGATCTGGCAGTAGGTGATATGAAAGAGCTCTGCCTGAGATCTGGGAGATCCATGCATGGTCTGAGTAGACAATACTGCTTTTGATGGGACAAGGGTCTAATTTAGCTCAAGGCAATTTTGTGTATTGTGTGTAAAATTTTAGGGAAAGGTCTGTGGCTCTGGAACAGAGCATCTGCTTGGCATGCAGAGGAAGGCCCCAGGTCCTATACCAGACATTTCCAGCACCTCCAGGCATCTCCAACTGAAAGAACCAAGAGAGTAGGTGAAGTGAAGGACCCCATCCTGAGAAGCCAGAGAGTTGCTGCCAGTCTGAGTTCTAAGGATGCCAGCCTCCAGGTGGGACCTGGGGATCCTCTGGAATTAGAGTTCATCTCCAGTTCCCCGGAAGAAAATGGATGCTTTGGAGAGTGAATTCTGTGGCCTTGTACCCCCTGTTCCCTGTCTCTCCCAGACCTCATCCCCAAATCTCCAGGAGTTTTATAACCTAGGTCTGGCAACCCTACCTCATCCCCACCTAGAGGGCACTGGGGAACCACACACTTTACTGAGTATGAAATACTCAACTGCAGTGCTTTTTAAGTAGGAAAAACCCAGCAGGAACTCATTTGCATATTAGGCCACACCCCCTGATGTCACCGTTGGTTCACACAGGGCTTTTTTGTAGAAAAAGCCCAGCAGGAACTCATGGAGAGCCAGTATGAAGAAGTAGTTAGGTGTGCAGACTCTTATCTGGGAGAACCGGGTTTGATTCCCCACTCCTCCACTTGCAGCTGCTGGAATGGCCTTGAGTCAGCCATAGCTCTGGCAGAGGTTGTCCTTGAAAGGGCAGACTCTTATCTGGGAGAACCGGATTTGATTCCCCACTCCTCCACTTGCACCTGCTGGAATGGCCTTGGGTCAGCCGTAGCTCTGGCAGAGGTTGTCCTTGAAAGGGCAGCTGCTGTGAGAGCCCTCTCCAGCCCCACCCACCTCACAGGGTGTCTGTTGTGGGGGAGGAAGATAAAGGAGATTGTGAACTGCTCTGAGATTCAGAGTGGAGGGTGAAATATAAATCCAATGTCTCCTTCTTCTTCTTCATTTGCACATTAGGCCACACCCCGATACCAAGGCAGCTGGCGCTGCATTCCTGTGTGTTTCTGATAAAAAAAAAGCCCTGTTTGGAGCAGAGCATACAAAAGTGGACCCAATTTAAATAAGTTTTGCCAGCTCCAATTCTCCCAGGCCAGGGTGTGTGTGTGTGTGTGTGTGGGGTTATTAAATTGGAAGGAGCCATACAGGTGATTTAGTTCAACCCCTGCCCAATGCAGGATCAACCTAAAGTATCCCTGAGAGGGGTTTCTGTTGGAGTGAGCAACTCAGCATTCTTGGCCACTGGGAGGTGCTATATCACTCTATGTGTATAATTGTCTTCTTGAATGAGATGCCACTCTTTGTCTTACTCTGGGAGCTGCCCTCTGACCCCCCTCTTCTTTCCCTTTCTCCTCTCACTCCCTCTTCATGGCCTTCCATGGAGATGCATGTCTCTGCAGGTCTCTTCTGTAGGTGCAGTGCCCTCATACTTCCACACATGTGATGCTGGACAAGCTGGCCATCTGTGATAGGGAAAGTTCACTTTAGATTGGGCTTCTTTTTCTTCTTTTGACTGCAACCCAAATGGGCAATATACTTCTTGGGAGATGTATTTACTGCCCCCACTATCATGCTTCTATGACTGGGCAAAATTCTGCTATATCAACTGAACATCCCTATCGTTTCTCAAAAATTACCTGAAGACTCAACAAAACAACACCATGTATAATCAACAATAATTATCTGTTATAAAGATATCCAATATATAATATGAAATGTTAAGTGAAGTGTTAAATTAATACCAAGTGTATTCTTTTATGTTCCCATATGAATTATCAACCATAACACAATACGATCTGCCTTCATTGCTTGTTTGGACAACTAGCCAAGCAGATAGACTGAATAAGAATGCAGTTATTTCTATTACTTTAGAACACATAGAAACAGGACTATTTGATCTATTATGTGTCTTATATTCAGGGGCTGGGAATACTATTGCTCCATCATTGATAGCAAATGAACATCCAACATCTGATTTTCATAGATTTACAATAGAAACTCACATGGTTCCATATTTCCATTCTTTGCAAATATCACAATGACTAGATTTAATGCCATGCCATCTGCAGTTCTATATGGAAGATTCCAAAAGGTAGCATATTTGGCCCGATATTGTCCCTGTAATACTGGTGCATTTCAACAACCTCACATGTGTTCTTTTATTGCCCTTTTAATGTAGATTCCCATTCTAAACACCTAAGCCCTGTCCTGTCAATTTATTTATGGACACTTTAGAAAGAAAAATCATTTTTGATGAGAGCCAAAATCCATTTCTTGCTGAAATCTGGCTTTATAAAAGATATATCGAAGACCTAGTGATAGGGGGGTTTTGAATGAGTCAAAGATTGCTGATTTTGTGGAAGGGATGAATAATTTAAATCCATCCATCAAATCTGAAGGAAAATGGGACAGATCAGTTTTTTGAACGTCATGATTAAACGGGATGCAGACAATAGACTGTATGTTACCCTATATCCCAAACCGACAGATTGAAATAGTTTGTTCCAGTTCCAGTCCTACCATCCAAAACATTTACGGGTTAATTTACCATATGGGCAGTTTTTAAGAATAAGGCGAAACTGCACCAAGTTTAGGGATTATAAAAAAGAAGCAGACAGACTTAGCAAACAACCTCTAGATAGGGGTTACCCATCGCTCCTCTGCCTACAGATAGATGATTACCACACATATGGATAGCTTTAAAAAGGGATCAGATAGACCAGGGATAGCCAACGGTAGCTCTCCAGATGTTTTTGCCTACAATTCCCATCAGCCCCATCTAGCATGGCCAATTACTGAGGCTGATGGGAGTTGTAGGAAAAAACATCTGGAGAGGTACCGTTGGCCATCCCTGAGATAGACTCAAGGAGGAGGAGATGCTCATCAGTAGCTACTGGCCACAACATCTAAAGAGAAGTTCCATGTCTACAGGCAATCAGGTAGGGATGCCAGTGTCCAGGTGGGAAATGTGGATCTCCTGGAATTACAGCTCATCTCCAGACTATAGAGCTCAGTTCCCCTGGAGAAAATGATTGCTTTGGAGGGTGGAGTCTATGGCATTGCACCCCATTGAGGTCCCTGTCCTCTCCAGGCTCCATGCCCAGATCTCCAGGAGTTTTCCAGCCTGGATCTGGCAACCTTATTCCCTCATCCCCCAATGGAGGCCAGGAGGGGCATGGCAGGTAAGGAGCACCAAGCCTGACAACCGGCAGGGTGGTTGGGGGCAGAGACATGGGAGGGGCATCTATGATTCTATATTCCGGTGCCATTATAAGAGCCACCATAAAGGCTGCACCACTGGGGATGTTTGCAAGGCAATAGAAGAAAAACAGGCCTCCCCTAATGAACGGCCTGGTATGTCTTTCAAACATGGCCATTACACCCCCAAAGACTGAGTTACAACAACACTCGTTGGAAAAGACAATAAGGCTAGGAAAAATTGAAGGCAGCTGGGAAACAAGAAGACCAGGCAAGAGATGGGTTGACTCAATCAAGGAAACCAAAGCCCCCAGTTTGCTAAAGCTGAGCAAGACTGTTAACCATAGGGTTGCAATAAGACAGCTTGGTGGCACAAACACATCTTCTTCTACTGAGACATGACATACATTAGAATTGCATTCATTTCATAGCTGGTGTTTATTTCCCCTGGCTGGTACAAAGAAAAGAGCCACTGGATGTACTGCTGATGTTGCATTCAGAGGAAGTCTTGTTCCGGTCATAGGGAGATACAGTTGAGTGCAGGTGATGCCATCTCAGACAGGTGCCCTTTCATGAGAGAATCTTCATCAGCAGGAACCCAGCGAAGGTTGGGAAGAGGAATCCGATGGTCTGAGATCCCCCAGAATGTCTGGGGTAGCAATAGCCATCTTTGAAAGACATGCCAGACCCTTCAATAAGGGAGTCCTCATGATCTTTTATTGCATTGCAAACATCCCTGGTGGTGCAGCCCATCATGGTGACTTTGTTGGCTTCTTCACCTGGATATGGAAGACAAGAAGAAAAGTCAAGGCAACCCTTCCTTCTCAGGAGCAGCATTCCAAAGATCATAAAAAAGATTTTTTAAAAATGGAATGGTATATTACACTTTGAAGGGCTTTCGGTTGATGCTGATTTTGAGTTTGTGATTCTAGTCGAGGGACCCTCAAAGTGGTATCTATGGTTGTCATGGTGCCCAGTGACACCCTTCCTGGTGCCTACCAAGTGTTTTGAGAAAGTGGGTGGGAACAGGTGTTGCTTTTGCTCATCTGATTGGCTACTGAAGATTTTCTTTCCAATTTGATTTTTATTGAATTGAGAACTTGAACAAACATAGGAGATTTCAGTTCAGGCATTACAAACAGATGAGTGTGAGATAAACATGCTTCAATAAACCCAAATTTAAACAAAAGAAGTTGCACAATAATGTACTGGTTCTGGAGAAGACTCTTGAGATTCCTTTGGATGGCAAGGAGTTCAAATTAGTCAATCCTAAAGAAAATCAACCCTGACTGTTCTCTGGAAGGTCAGATACTGAAGCTAAAGTTCAAATACTTTGGCCACCTAATGAGAAGGGAGCACTCACTGGAGAAGACCCTGATGCTGGGTAAGATAGAAGGTAAAAGAAGAAGGGGATGGCAGAGGATGAGATGATTAGACAGTGTTATTGATGCAGCGGACATAAGTTGGAGCGAATTTAGGGAGACGGTGGAATATAAAAGGGCCTGGTGTAATGTTGTCCATGGGGTCATGAAAAGTTGGACTCGATTTTGTGACTGAACAACTTCAATATTTTACCGTTTAAAAATTTAGGTTTCCTAAATATTAAAACCTAATGATCCTTTAGTCTAGTTCCAGCATTTAAAATATTGGCTATAGGAGATTTGATCAGCTGTGTGGATCTAAAAAAGTTGCTGCGGTGGGGATATTTATTATGTAACCAAGGCAGCCATTTTGTGGCTGGTCCCACCTCCTGCAGCAGTTGCTTTGTCAGAATTCCAAAGGTGACTGCAGGGTGAAAACGTCTGGGGACCCCTGCCCTACACCAATTATATTGTTTATGGGATGTCTCATGCTGTCTGATTGGATTTGGTGTTTTTTTTTAATATTTTGGAATTTGCATTGAGTCTTACTGAGAAAGACAGATTACCGATGAAGTAAATAAATAAATACAATGAGAAGAACCTTGCTGGATTTGATAAGTCCACCATCTGATTTCCTTCAGTGGCCAACCAGATGCCTTCTGGAAGCCCACAAGTGGGTTTTGAAGTCAATCTCTTGTTTGGACCTCCCCAGCTGCTCTTCTTGTGGTGTGAAGGTTCCTCTTGGACATCATGTCTCCCAGTCTCCATGGACATAGCCAATTCCCTTTTCAAAGTTGTCTGAGCTAGTGAGTGACCTTCATAACAAAAGACATCTGCTGGCTCAGAACCACTGGTCCCTTTTCAGCCTCCCTGTTTCACACAGTTACCATGGAGGCTCACCAATGGACCATAGATCTGAAGGCCTTTTGCTGATGTTCCCTTCTAGTGTAGAGATTGATTGCTTCTGGACCAGGAGAAAGAAATGGCAGACTGACAGAAAGGCTCAGAGCAAAATCCAAAACATGAGAACAAAAGCCACATCAAATCTTTTGTTAGCCACATCAAATCTTTTGTTAGCCACATCAAATCTTTTGAGTTCACCAGAATGCTTCATCAGATAAAAATCCTTAGAGGGTCAAGGGGCAACAGATGTCTTGGGTCATGGTCTTCAGACCAAGCCTTGTCAGTAAAATGCTGAGCACATATGCAGATTCAAAATGGTGTTGTTGTCGGGTTGTATCAGATGGAAGGCTTTTAAAAAAGAAAAAGAAAATAGACCTTCCTTCATTTATCATAGATAGTAGCCATTGATGGACTGTTCTTCCATGAATCTGCAGAATCCCCTTTTAAAGCCATCTGACCTGCATGGCCCAGGCTAGCCTGATCACATCAGATCTTGGAAGCACAGCAGAATCAGCCCTAATGAGTACTTGAATGGGAGACCACCAAGGAAGACTAGGGCTGCTACTCATTGGCAGGCAACAGCAAACCATCTTCACTTGTCTCTTGCCTTGGGAATCCTACAGGGTTGCCATAAGTCAACTACCCCTTGATGTCACTTTCCACCTCCATCACACTGGTAGCCCTGACTCCATCCATTGGCAGTGAATACCTGTTATGTTCTGTGTGAGGTTTAGTTTAAGCATGCTTTTATTCTTTCTCTGGATTCTGATACCTACAGGCTGAGTGGCCAATCAGAATGGAGGGCTCTCCTACTGGCTATGCTAATGAAGGATCCGAGGAGAACCAATGGGTTTGTTTGGCACCTAAAAAGAAGAAGATGAAGAAGAAGATATTGGATTTATATCCCGCCCCCCACTCCGAAGAGTCTCAGAGCGGCTCACAATCTCCTTTACCTTCCTCCCCCACAACAGACACCCTGTGAGGTGGGTGGGGCTGAAGAGGGCTCTCACAGCAGCTGCCCTTTCAAGGACAACCTCTGCCAGAGCTATGGCTGACCCAAGGCCATGCTAGCAGGTGCAAGTGGAGGAGTGGGGAATCAAACCCGGTTCTCCCAGGTAAGAGTCCACACACTTAACCACTACACCAAACTGGCTCTCCCCCAAACTGGCTCTCCAGGGGTGTGTTATGGATGACTGAAAAGTATATATGAAGCAGCAGAATGTGAGATGTTGTTGTTGAGCTATTTGAAATTAAGAGCTGTTGATCACTGTGGCTGTTGAACTCACTTTTCTTCAATCCCCCAGCTGAATTGCTTGTTGATTAAAGAGGCACTCTGTGCCTGATTGAAATGACTCTTCTGCAAGGGTGCTTCTCAAAGGACTGAGCCCCAGGGGCTCAATCTCTCTCCTTTCCCACTTCTAGAGGTCATGACACCTGATCTGGAGGTCATGACACCTTTGCTTAAGAAAGACTGCTCCACCAGTATCCTCCTCCTCTGTTCCAAGGTGGTAAAAGGAGATACAGCTCTGGTGGGAAGCCTTCAGTCTGGCAAATATGGCCCAGTATTCAGGGGAGTGAGGCTGGAGGCAGGGGCTTAGGAACATCCAGAAGAACTTAATGAAAACTGGGGGTTGGACAGAACATCAACCTAAAGCATCTTAATATCAGAGCAGGCAGGAACAATTGCCAATTCCTTGTGCTTTACCATGATATACAAGATCCTCCAGGATTCAAAGGGCAGTTAGAATAAGTGAATAAGATAATACAGGTGGCTCTCTGCAGTCACTGTGTCATCTTGCCTCAAGGAAGAGTCCCTTTGTGTTTCAGTGATCATTTGTTATATCTTCACTACTAAGTATGTTCCAGAACGTTGGGTTGGTTAGAGTGCCAGGCTAGGGGCTTTTTCACAGTCTTATTTTCCATGCTTGGATGTTCTGTTCCTTCAGGAGATTTTCTGTTCCATGTGTGTTTTGCTGTCTCTAGTGGTCAATTTGATATTACACCAGTGTATGTTCAGCATAAAAATCTGTCATTTAAATCTGCAGGGAGAAATGCTGGACGTAAACCAGTGTAATATCAAATTGACCACTAGAGAGAGCAAGACATATATGGAACAGACCCCCCCTTCCCCCCCAAAAAAGGAACTTACAAATGAGAGTGCAAAAAATCCCTATGATAAACAGGTGCTTAACTGTAGCTAATGCTCTTCGAGTGGTCATCTGTGCAGTCGCACATATGGGTCTTGTGCTCAGTCACAATCCCTAGTTTGGAGAATGCAAAAGCTCGCCTCAGGTGTTTTGGCATGCTTCTCCAGTCGCTCCGGAGAGCAGGCATTCACTGTGCCACCACCAGATGGGGGTGTACGCCCTCCTGACATCTCAAGAATTTGAGATTCAGTATGGGGTTGATGTTTGTGCAACTTTTTTGACAAAGTTTTCTTGACATCTTTAGGCTGTTTAGACCAGGGGTCCCCAATCCCTGGGCTGTGGACCAGTAGTGGTCCATGTCCTGTTAGCAACCGGGGCGTGAGTTGTATAATTATTTTATTATACATTAAAAATATATTACAATGTAGTAATAATAATAAGAAGAAGACATTGGATTTATATCCTGCCCTCCACTCCGAATTTCAGAGTCTCAGAGTGGCTCATGACCTCCTTTACCTTCCTCTCTCACAACAGACACCCTGTGAGGTGGGGTTGAGAGAGCTCCCCCAGAAGCTTCCCTTTCAAGGACAACTCTGCGAGAGCTATGGCTGACACAAGGCCATTCCTGCAGCTGCAAGTGGAGTGGGGAATCAAACCCAGTTCCTCCAGATAAGAGTCTGCACACTTAACCACCACACCAAAATAAAGTACACAATTGTATCATCCCGAAACCAAAATGCCCGAGGCGAGCTTTTGCATTCCCCGAGCTAGGGATCGTGGCTGAGCACAAGACTCATGTGTGGATTGCACTGAGACCACGAAGAAGATCTGAGAGAACCAGGTTCAAAGCCCCACTCTGCCATGGAAGTTTACTGGGCAGGTGAATCTGGGCCAGTCACACACTCTCAGCCTAACCTATCTCACAAGGCTGTTGTGAGGATAACACAGAGGAGGGGCAAAGTGATGTTGTAAGTGGCTTTGGGCTCCCCATCAGTGAGGGGTGGGGACAGGATCCAAATGTCTACATAAATAAATTTTGTCGTTCAGTCGCACAGTTGAGTCTGACTTTGCGACCCCATAGACAGTCACGCCAGGCCCTCCTGTCTTCCATCATCCTCCGATAAATAAATATCACATCAATGAATATCACTGCATAAAAAGCAACCCAACTAAGAAAGGGGGAGGAACTGCCAAAGCATGCAAAAATCTGCCATTGCATGCAAAAATCTGACTTACCAACAAGTCCGGATGAGACCAACTTAAAGCAATTAATGTTATTTCCAGTACAAGCCGTCTCTTCGTCACCACAAATTCCATTCGTAGTGTAGCAACTTTCACAATGTATTCCATTCCAAGCATTATTTTTTTGCACTACAGGATTCAAGGCAAAAAACAGAGTTAATTCCTCTTTTAGACAGCAGTCCCAGCAGCTGAAGAGATTTTTTTTTTTTTAAAGAACCTGCAGAAGGAATCATGGATGTGTATGCAGGGTGTTGTTCTTCCCCAATCAACCCTCTCATTTGTAGAAGGGCTTTTCATTAGGGCCATAGGCCAGTTAAAGGTGTAGGGTGGGAAGCCTCCAACTTAAATCATATACATTTCAGCAGGGGTGGAATTCTAGCAGGAGCTCCTTTGCATATTAGGCCACACACCCCTTGATGTAGCCAATCCTCAAAGAGCTTACAAGGCTCTTTTTTTAAGCTCTTGGAGGATTGTCTACATCAGGGATGTGTGACCTAAGATGCAAAGGAGTTCCTGCTAGAATTCCACCCCTGCATTTCAGGCAATCCATAGATTGACTAATCCTTTAAATCAACATCCATTTCCATCTAAGGAAAAGAAACCAGTCAGACTGAAGAAGAAGGGAGTACTTCTGCTATTAGGTGATGTGTGTATGTATCCCAGGAGGCAGCTTCTCAGAACAGACTTTCTCACGCATTGGATGGAGTGCCATTAATGTCAGCTCTGGGACTATCTTCAATTAAAGAAGGCTTCCAGGTTGAATCAGAAGTTCTCTCTTTTTTGATAGATGCACAGAGGTGTGTCAAAACAGTCTTACCCTGCAGGTGTCCAGTGTTGTATTCCTTATTATGAGCCGTTACAATGCCCGCCAAAAGTGTTAATGCAAAAGCACGGGCAGAATATCACAAATTGGTTCCCACCAACTTCCCTTCTCTCATAGACAGTTTACAGAGGAGCTGTCTCTACAAAGAGATAACTGTGGCCTTGAAGGTTTAAGGCCAACACCAGTAGACACCCTTTGTAGGGCAATACATATACATGTTACCAAGAGAAAGCAAGCTAGGAAAAGCAACTGCATGATTCCCACACACACACACACCCCACCTTCCAACAGCATCACATTCATGTCAAGACCCCTTGACAATTAATTGATTAAGTGCCCTTAAATGAATGACTCAGGCAATCTTGATCTTGTCAGATCTCAGCAGGGTTGCCTGGTTAGTACTTGGATGGGAGACCACCACAGAAGTCCAGAGCTGCTATACAGAAACAGGCAATGGCAAACCACCTCTGAAGGTCTCTTGCTTTGAAAATTCCATGAGGCTACTGGCGATATGGCTGGTGTACCATCCACCTAACGCACCAGCCAGTGCCTTAGCATCCCTGATCGAGGCCGTGGCAGACTAGGCATTGGAGTAACCAAGGCTTGTGATCCTGGGTGACTTCAATGTCCATGCTGATGACGCAGCCTCCAGTCAGGCGATGGACCTAGTGTCATCCATGGTGACACTGGGACTCTCCCAATTTGTTACATCACCCACTCACCAGGGGGGGCACATATTAGATTTGATCTTTGCGGCCGGGATTTTGGTGGACGATATTACTGTGGAGGTACTGTGGAGGTACTGCCATGGTCGGACTACTTTGCCCTCAAGGCTCGTGTGGATGTTCCACCCCAAGCCCATTTGGGCAGTGAGCTTATTTTGGCTCGCCTGCAGAGTCTGATGGACCCTAAGTGGTTCCAAATGGCTCTGGGGGATCCCTGGCCCCCTGGCTATTCTCTTGATGATCTGGTTGAGTCCTAGCATGGCCGGCTCTCCAGAGGCATTGATGAGATTGCACCTTGACACCCTCTGCGTCCTCATGTTAAGCTGGCCCCGTGGTACACCCCCGAGTTGCGACAGCTGAAACAAGGGCTCAGACGGTAAGAGAGGCAATGGCGGTGTATTGAGACGAAGTTACTAGAACATCTTATAGAGAGTTTATGAGGTCCTATGAGATGGCAGTCAAAGCCACAAAGAAGACTTACTTTGCGGCCAAGATTGCGTCTGCAAATTTGCGCCTGGTGCAATTGTTTAGGACAATTAGGAATCTTACAACACTGCCGCAAGGCAGGCCAAATGCTAGGAAATTAGAGATAGGCTGTGAGGCTTTTGCGAATTATTTTGCAGATAAGATCTCGTTGCTCCACCATGACCTCCCCACCACATTGGATACAGTATGTGAACTCGAGGCCCCGTGCCTGTCTTCTGGTCCAGTTCTGGATCGCTTCGACACACTCAGCTTAGAGGAAGTTGACAGAATCCTCTCTACTGTACGCCCAATAACTTGTGATCTGAACCCGTGCCCCTCCTAGCTAATTAAAGCTTGCCAGAGGGAGCTTAGGTGTCCTATATGGGACAAAGTAAATAGATCCCTCTCGAAGGGGCTTTTTCCAATGCTTCTTAAAGAGGCTGTGTTCCACCCTCTCCTGAAAAAGGCTACATCAGATCCGGCCGAATTGGCACATTACCGGCCGGTCTCAAATTTGCCCTTTTTGGGCAAAATTATTGAGAAGGCAGTAGTGTTACAGTTGCAGAGTTTTCTGGATGACGCTTCCATCCTAGATCCTCACCAGTCTGGCTTTTATCTGGGTCATGGGACAGAGACAGTGCTGGTTGCCCTGGTGGATGACCTCCAGCGGCATCTGGATCGAGGCAGCTCGGTGGCACTGACGTTCTTAGACCTATCGGCTGCATTCAATACGGTCGACCATCAGTTACTGACCTGCTGCCTCACTGACGTGGAGATTCAGGGGCTGGCCTTGAAATGACTTTCCTCTTTCCTTGACGGTCGGCGACAAAGGATGGCGATTGGGGAGAACTGTCCCAGAGGCATCCACTTAATTGTGGGGTGCCATGGGGGGTGGTGCTCTCCCCGATGTTGTTTAACATCTACATGCACCCCCTTGTCCAGATTGCCCAGAGGTATGGGCTGGGTTGTCACCAATATGCTGATGACACTCAGCTCTATCTACTGATGGACGGCCGGCCTGGCTGCATCCCAGAAAATCTGGACCTGCCGTTGCAAGCCATGGCCGGATGGCTCAGGCTGAGTAGGTTGAAGTTGAACCCAGCAAAGACAGAGGTCCTTTGCCTGAGCTGTGGTGGCCTGGGAAGGGAAATCCCCCTACCAGCTTTTGACGATGTGCCATTGGAAATGGCGGGCAAAGTCAAGAGCTTGGGGGTGCTACTGCAGCCCTCCTTGTCAACGCAGGTCCAGATAGCAGCCACTGCTAAATCCGCCTTTTTTCATCATAGGCAGGCGAGGCAGTTGGCCTCCTTCCTGGAGTGCGACGACCTGGCAACAGTGATCCATGCAACGGTCACCTCGAGGTTGGACTACTGTAATGCCCTCTACATGGGGCTGCCGAACCTGGAAACTGCAGCTAGTGCAGAATGCGGCAACCAGACTGTTATTGGGGCTCCCTAAGTGGGAGCCCGTACAGCCAAGGCTGCGCGAATTGCACTGGCTGCCAATTGTGTACCAGATTCATTACAAGATGCTGGTTGTTACCTTTAAAGTACTACATGGCCGAGGACCTGCCTACCTTAGGGACTGTCTCTCCCCACATGTTCCCCTCCCCACATGTTCTCCTCCATTTTACACTCACCACAACCCTGTGAGGTAGCTCAGGCTAAGAGCAGTGACTGGCCCAAGGTCACCCGGCAAGCTTCTATGGAAGAAGTGTGGATTCGAAACTCGGTCTCCCAGGGTGCTTTCAGACAAGAGATTTGGCCCAACCTAGGGATGCCTCCCGTCCAATTTAAAGTCGCACGTTCACACAAGCACATCTGCCCTCCAAGCCCAGCCCATCCCCAGATGCCTCCTATCCACATTTAAAAGCTACCTAGTTTCTCCTGGTAGCATCCCCCTGAATTGATTGTAGGCCGCATAATTGGCTGATGTCTGAATGTCCTGGCATGACTCATGAGCGGAAGAGCTGTGTGATCATGCCAGCCTCTTTCCGGCACAGTCAGGGATTTTTTCCCCCCTAGGCCCTCTCCACGGTGTCCTTGTGTGCTTCTCCCCATGAGCGCATGCACAGGAAAACCATCCTTTCCTCAGTGGAGACGGGCTAGCAGTGTGAAGAGGAAAGCACAGTCTGCTGCCGGGATCCTGCCGCTTCAACGACGGCTGTCTGATCCCTCTTAAACAGATCTGCCTGCATTGGGTTTTTTCGCCCCGGGATGCTATCGCATCAGTTTCCCAGTGTGCTAGCACCCCCAGATACTAGTCTGACATTCTTCACCGCTGTGCCACGCTGACTTGAAAGCATAGAAGCATGCCTTTCTCACCCACCTGGGATGTAACCTCCATTGCAGAAAGGAGCCCATAGAATGAGCTGTATTGGAAACGGGATCAAAGGACAAAGTGTGGGGTGGGATGTGATGAGGGAAAACAAAATAAACCTATAAATAAAAGATACACCTACCCTGAGTTTTTTTATTTGCACAGGGATCCTTAGTGCAACAAGTGGTGTAAGAATGGATGGATCTATCATTTCCAAATAACATGGACTTCCAGTTAACCATGCAGAATTCAGAAGAAGCACAGCCTTTCAGGGTTACCAGAGATCTGTTTTGATCTGTCGAGACAACAGAAAACAAAAGGTTTATTTTGTGGGTGGCGAAACAATGACCATTGTCGTGTGTGGGATGAGCTGCAGAGGGTTGCAAAGGGATCAAAGACTCAGGTGTTGCAAGGACCCCTCAGAGAACTTTCTCATGGACCACTCATGGTCAGAGATGGGCTGAAACTCGGTTCACAAGTGAAGTGATGTTCATCCCCCCCCCCCCCCAGCAATGAAATGCCATTGGCCACTTCTGTGGGAGCACACACCACTGGAGAGGTCTAAGCCTGCGCCCCATCTACTGCCCCCCTTGACTTTGTTCATGGTCCTTTGCACGTACCTAGAGAAACCTCAGTAGTGGTTACGGCACAGAAGTGTTCCCAGAACGAGCATGCTTTTTTCTCACCAGAACAGGTACTGCCAGGGCCGGAACAAACTTCACACTCCAGAAAAGATCCTAGAGACAGAACAGAAAGAGCAGCATCAGAGTGCCACTCTCCCCTCCTCCACTTTATCTTCACAATACACCTCTAGAGGTCGGGACAGCTGACAGGGAGCGAGGGGCCCAAGATTACCCAAGAAGTTTCGAGGCAGAGCTGGGATTCAAACCTCGGTCTCCCAGCTCCTAGGCAGGCAGTCTAAGCACCACACCACACAGGCTGCCCTCCTGTTGGGTCCCTGCTTCGAATGGTTTGCTTATCTTCATCCTCATGCTTTCTCTTCTTTCACCTTTTCTCCTGTCCTGGCCTAATCTCTCTTCTTCTTTTCCTCCTCCTCCTCCTCAAAGAATTCTCTGTAAGAATCTGGCATTTGGCTGCATGCTATACTATGCTTATCTTTTTCCTCCTCACTAAATCAGTTGTGATACATTGAAAAAAAAAAGTCCACAAAATTTGACTGTTCAAAAGCATTATCTGAAAAGAGGTGGCATTTGGCTGCATGTTATGTAAAGCTTAAGAGGCAGTGCTCTCTCTCTCTCTCTCTCACACACACACACACACACATACACACACACCATTGCTAGTTTTTCTTGATATTTCTCATAATGGGAAGCTGAAGATCTCCAAGCACAGATTTGGGATATGGCACTCCGCAGTATTGCCCTGGGGCCACATGAAACATTTGCCATTTGATTCTCTCTCTCTCTCTTTCATATCAGCAGCATAAATCATTGTTACTGTTGTAGTTATTAAAACCTTTTACAGGATATAAGGAGAAAGAGCAGTTGAGATTGTCCACAATTAGGTTTCCTTCCAGTTGGGAATAAACACAGGAAGGTTAAGCCAAAGGCCTCATAGATTTTGAGAAGGGGATTAGGAAGGAGACAGAAAGAGAGAGAATCACTTTCTTCTAGCTCTTAGGGATTTCAGCCATTTTGTTTCCATTTCAACCAAGTGACACTAGTGGGATGCGGCCCAAGAGAAGCCATTAGAAAACTTCCCCAATGGGCTACTAAATCCCCTCCTTACTTACCTGTAGTGAGAAGCACAGAGAAGATAAAGAGTCTTGGGAGCATCTCCATGGTGATGGATAGTGTGAGAGATTATGACAAGGCTCTCTCTGTTGAGGCAGTTTCTCTGGATCTGTAACAACATCTAATGTGGTCACTTACCACAAAATTTATGTAACTGGACAAGCAACAAGAATAATTTTGCAGCTCAAACTCAAAACTCTCCTCATCTCTTGGTGGGAGTCACAGGCTTCCAATGTGGACATATGCATGCTGTGGTAGCTTACCTTTGGGTCAACGTCCTTCTATCTACACCTGTAGAAGACCTAGAGTGTGCAAGAGGGGACAGGAGCAGACACAAATCCTCTGGTGACAGTCAAAGGGAATAAGGTTTGGTGATGGTCTCTCCCCAGGATAACTCCTGGAGAAGTAGCTGGAGCCAGGGTCGGCTTGCCCACTAGGCAAACTAGGCAGTTGCCTAGGGTGCTGGGAGAAGGGGGCACTGGATTGGGCTCCCCCCTCCCAGTGCCCATGACAACCACCTCGTTTGCTTGCCTGCCTCCCCCCTGCCATGGTCGCCTGCCCCCCTTCCCTTGTGCTTCGCCCACCCCCACCCCCAGCGTGATCCAAGGAGTGTGCCAAGACTGGCCCTACCATCTTCATTGCATGGCATCTAATCCTCTGAAGGACATGCGGGAGTAGACTTTACTCCATCTCACTTCCAGTTCCAGGAAGGAGGGGGGGGGGAAGCCTTCTCCTGCATGTGCTTCAAAGAATTAGATGGTGCACCACCTCAGGACAGCACAGTGCGCTCTGATGGGGGAGATTGAGAGTGGTGCTGTGTTGCAGCACTGCAGAGGGAGTGGCGGTGGTGGTGGGACAACAGGGGGCCGCAGGGTGGGGGGTCGGCAGGCAGGGAGCCTGACCGGGATGGCACTTGCCCTAGAGCCAATGCTGGCTAGAGGGTAAAAGAGGATTGTGGGGAGCTGGTGACGGGACAGGTCACTCCATCAGATAAAAGATGGAGAAGTCAAAAGGAAGAATATTATTGTTTATCCATTTGTAGCCTGATAGAAGTCCATGAGATGAATGTTACCTTCAAAAGCAAGTGATGCTTGTTAGCTTTTTGAGAAATGCCCTCATCTTAACTGATGTTGAACACAGAAATGGATTTCCAACTCATCTCCAATGGTTTCCCAGCTCTCTTAAGATTCTAATTGTGACTCTCCCCTGTTATCACAACAGATTGTGAGGGAATAGAGCTGCCCAGTTGTCCAGGCTGTACCAGGAATATAGGTAAAAGCCTAGAGAACCACAGAATAAGTGCCTATAACCAGGGCTTTTTTGTAGCAGGAACTCCTTTGCATTCTAGGCCATACACCCCTGATATAGCCAATCCTCCTGCAGCTTACAGTAGGCCCTGTGCTAAGAGCCCTGTAAGCTCATGGAAGATTGGCTACATCAGTGGTGTGTGACCTAATATGCAAAGGAGTTCCTGCTACAAAAAAGCCCTGCCAGAACCAGAAAAACTGTGGAAAAATAACAAAACAATATTTTACCCAGTGGTGCAATCCTTCATGGTGGCCCCTATAATGTCATCAAAATGTAGAATCATAGATGCCCCTCCCATGTCTCTGCCCTCAACCCTCCTGCTTGTTGTCAGACTTGCCCTGGGAGTCCTGTGCTCTCTGCCTGTAAGCTTTGCTATGTCTCTTCTGATCCCCTGTGGGGGATGTGGGAGTAAGGTTGCCAGATCCTGACTGGAAAACTCCTGGGGACAGAGAAGACAGGGACCAACTCTTCCTGGTTATGTCGCCTTGAGCTCAGTGGGGGTCCGCGGAGCTTGTCTCTAGCGGCCCCCCTGAATTAGGTGGTTGGAGAGGTGCCACAGACGTGGCATCTCCAGGGAGACCCTGAAGGGGTTTCCTTTCGACATGGGGCTTTGCAAGGTCAGGGGTATAGTGGCAACTGTTTCTGTCCTTCTTGTATGCTCTGAAGCTCCACTGCCATGATCGCCATTACGGCAGTAAGAGGTGAACACCCGACCGTTTGCTCTTTTTTTTTCTTAACAAACTTCTGATGCATCTCTTTCCTACCTCAAGCATGGCAATTCTACTCAGTAAGTAAGTACCACTGGCTAACGGGTCGTTTTACATAACAACAAATGGGACAGTTCAAAGGAAGGGAAAAAGGCAGATCTCCTCCCCTCCCACACTTTCCCATGAATGCGGCTTCGAAAAGACAAAGAACAACTTTGAGGATTGGCAACAATTTGAATTAGACTGAATATAGATACTCAAATCAACCCGGATTATAATTGAATATGTGCTAATGAGACTATTATCTGGCTATAATATGGTCTGAACAAAAATGAGATATATTTTTAGAGAGATTTGTCTTTGCTGCCTGAGTGCAACTGAAATGGCAACAATCAAAACCCATAGCTGGGGATTTGGAGAGACAGACTGAGTCTCTGAGTTACTTTTCAACTCGGATTAATAGACTGAATTACTTGGTAGAGAGAAAAGTCATTACCAAGCAAAATGTTTTATAAAAAAGATATAATGGTTACCATAACTTCTCTAAAGCAAGATCTTGATTCATTAACAGAGGATAAAAAGCAAATGAGAGCTTTTATGTTGAAAGCTAGCGAAATCTCAAGTCTACATGAGCAGAGTGTTAAAGAGATCTCGGTGATGTCTGTGGAAATGGAAATGAACAGAAGAAAAAAAATGGAACCTTATTGTGTAGTTAAAAAGAAGGACCAGAAATTGAGACTGATAGAAGTTTTTTCAGGAGGAACAAGTGGCGTGGGATCCTTACTATTTTTAACAAGAGGGATGACTGCACTAAGGAGAAAGAAGGTACATCTCAGCAAAAAAATCAAGGCATGGAAAACTTTCAGGAAGAAGGGTCTTTGAACTGTTTAATTGGATTTGGAATTCTCAACAAGAACTGACAAGAGATTTTAAAAGGCCAAGTGAGATTTTTGAGTCATATTAAGTTGTTCCTCCTAGAGCAATATGGATATAAGAGTTAAAGGATTGAAAAGTTTTGAAAAGAATTTTATATAAATAAATAGTTAACTTGGATCAATTTTTAAGAAGGCAGACAATAATGAAAGATAAAGATGGTAAACTATAAGGGGGAAATTTAATACTTGCAGGTAGAAAGAATTGGATATTTCATTTGGAGGTAGAAATGTAACTGATATATTTGCATTTTTCTTTGTTTCTGGTCTCCCACTCTCTATCCACCCCTCCCCCTCTTTAATGCTTCTGTATCTATGCTTATGCTTTTTTTTGTATAGTTAAAATCAATAAAAATTATAAAAACGAGAAGACAGGGACCTCAGCGCTATAAATTGCCCTAGAATCCCCACCCTCCGAAGCATTCATTTTCTCCAGGGGAACTAAGCTCTATGGTCTGGAGATGAGCTGTAATTCCAGGCGATCCTCATGTCTCACCTGGAAGCTGGTGTCTCTACCTGAGTGCCTATAGACATGGAAGTTCTCTTTAGATGTTGTGACCAGTAGCTACTGATGGGCGTCTCCTCCTCCTTGAGCCTATCTGATCCCTTTTAAAGCTATCTGTGCGTGTGGCGATTATGTAGTCAGAGGGTTTCAAAGTTTTATTTATCAATTTATTTGATTTATTCCTGACTTTCCCCCCAACCATGGAAGACTGTCATCATTCTCCTCTCCTCCAGTTTATCCTTGTGACAATGGAGTGTGAGTGTGTGACTATCTAGCTTCAACAATAGAGTAGGGATTCCTTTCCCACATTCTTATTAGGGCTGCCAACTCCTGGTTAGAAAATTCCTGGCGATCTGGGGATGGAGCCTGGGGAGGGCAAAGTTTGAGGATGGGAGGAACCTCAGCTGGGTATAATTCCATAGAGGTGACCTGCCATAGTAGCCATTTTCTCCAGGGCAACTAATCTCTGTCGCCTGTGCCAAGTTTTGTGTAGATCTCATTAACTCCACCTCTTTGATATAAATCATATTAGGCTTTATTGAATGACCAGTAAGTTTACAGCAAAGACCAGTCTTCTTAGAACTGACCTCTCCAGGTCAGTCTATACCTTTATACCTTACTATGACTGTTATTTGTGTAGCCATTAAAGTGCTCAAGCTTTAACATGAAATAATAGGGACCAAAATAATTCAAAGACAGACACTTTCTCCCCACCACACACACAGTTTAAACTGTGTTCCTGAAAACCAAAAGTTTAAAGTCTCTGGTTAGATAGATAACAGATTACCTTCACAGCTTCTGAGAGTAATGTAGCAGAACTCAGAGGTGGAATTGTTACAACCAAGGCAGAAAAGACAATTTATAGCATTGTTTCAAAGACATAACAGAGCAGACAGTTCAAAAGCAAATACAGAGCAAGCATAATCTGGGGTGTCTATCAGTGTATATCATCATAAGGAAAGAGTTAGTTCTTGAGAGTCTGGAGATCAACTATAATTCTAGGATCTCTTCAGGCCATACCTGGCTGTTGACAACCTTAATCCTCATCCCACACTCTTAATTGCCACACCACACTGGCTGATTATTGGCATGTCAGTGGTGGGTAGATACCTGCTGTTGGCACACATCCACAATCTGTGACATTGCTGGGTTTATAAGCCCCATTGTCACCACAGGAACAGCAACATCTTGAATGCATGCGCTGCTTTTGCACCTGCGCAATAATCAGCTTGATTGGAGTCGACTTATTGGTCCATGCTTGGGATTCATTGCAGTACCCAGGTAATGAGAATTGTACCAAGTGTTTGCGATGCCTTGATGAACATGCTTGGCTTTGAGAGTCCAGCAGAGAGAAGTGGGAGAGGCTGGAACCCTCCATAGAGAAGACATGCTGCTCTTCACCCTATCACAAGGGGGCAAGAAAACCCAGAAAGTGCTTCAACGGTAATTTCTTTTTTTCCCTGTTCAACGGATTCAGTAGACAGCAGGTGAGAAAGTGAGGAGGAAATAACCACAATAAGCATTCCAAGAACACACCCAGGCAAAAAAAAAAAAAATAGTAACAATATTCTGAACAGTGTTTGAGTGCTCCAGTAATGCAAGTAATGCTTGGGCTAAGTACGTGTCAGAACAGAAGTCAAGATGAGAGAAACGGGGGTGGAGGTGGTGGTAAAGATGAAGTCCAGAAATGCAAATTTTATCTTCAGTTGGCCTGGGTTTCCTTTTTTCCTCTGCAGCTTGAGTTTCTATTCTCAGTCAGTCAGACATGCAGCCTTTTAAAAAGGTAAAGGTAGTCCCCTGTGCAATCACCAGTCTTTTCTGACTCTGGGGTGACGTTGCTTTCACAACATTTTCATGGCAGCCTTTTAACGGGGTGGTTTGTCATTGCCTTCCCCAGACATCTACACTTTTCCCCCAGCAAGCTGGATACTCATTTTACCGATCTCAGAAGGATGAAAGGCTGAGTCAACCTTGAACCGGTTACCTGAACCCAGCTTCCGTTGGGATCGAACTCAGGTTGTGAGTAGAGTTTGACTACTGCAAACTCTACTCAGCTTTACCACTCTGCGCCACTGGGCTCTTTATTGGGATATAAAATAAATAGGTTAGAAAAAAAATATAAAATAAAAAGTAAATGAATGTCACATTACACTTGAAAAATATCGACAGATTGTTTCCATGACTTATCATAACGCAGCATTTAAAAACAATTGCCACCTTCTCCATTACATCAGGAGTGAAATCACTCAAAGAGAGAGGACCTTAGAAGAATCTTATTATATTTGACAAGACAGGGCTTAGATGCTTAGAATGGAAATAATAGAATCATAGAGCTGGAAGGGACCTCCAGGGTCATCTAGTCCAACCCCCTGCACAATGCAGGAAACTCATGAATACAAACACCTAAAATCACAGGATCTTCATCTACATTAAAGGGACGATAAAAGGTTATTTAAATGCTCCCAGTATCACAGGGACAATATCGGGCCAAATAGGCTACCTTTTGGAATCTTCCATACAGAACTGCAGATGATATGACATTAAATGTAGCCAAAGGAAATCTCTGTGTCATTGTGATATTGTGTAATATGGAGCCATGTGAGTTTCTATTGTAAATCTATGACAACTAGATGTTGAATGTTCATTTGCTATCAATGATGGAGCAATAGCATTCCCAGCACCTGAATATAAGCCACATAATAGATCAAATGGTTCTGATGCTATATATTTTAATGTGATAGAAGTAACTGCACTCTTATTCAATCTGTCTACTTGGCTAGTTGTCCAAACAAGCAATGAAGGCAGATTGTATTGTGTTATGGTTGATAATTCATATCGAAACATTAAAGAATACGCTTGGTATTAATTTAAGAATACATTAAATATTATATATTGGATATCTTTAGAACAGATAATTACTGTTGATTGTACATGGTGTTGTTTTGTTGAGGCTTCAAGTAATTTCTCGAGAAACTATAGGGATGTTCAGTTAATATAGCAGAGTTTTGCCCAGTCATGGAAGCATGATAGTGAGTGCAGGAAATAAATCTCCCAAGAAGTATATCTCCCTAAAGGTAAAGCTACATTTATTCAACGGGATTCAGTTCACATTTGGGTGGTGCTCGAATGGAGATAAAGAAGCCTAATTTAAAGAGTACTTTTCCTATCACAGATGGCCAGCTTGTCCAGAATCACGTGTGGAAGTATGAGGGCACTGCATCTACAGAAGAGACCTGCAGAAATATGTGTCTCCATGGAAGGCCATGTAAAGAGAGTGAGAGGAGAAAGGGAGAGAAGGGGAGGAGGTCAGAGGGCAGTTCCAAGGTTAAGACAAAGACAGGCATCTCATTCAAGGAGATAACACCTACATACATGTAGAGTGATAGAGTACCCCTCCAATGTCCATGCATGCTGAGTTGCTCACTCCAACAGAAACCCCTCTCAGGGATACTTCAGGCTGATCCTGCATTGGGCAGGGGGTTGGACTAAATCACCTGCATGGTCCCTTCCAATTCAATAATTCTCCCCCCCCCCAACAACTTGGCCTTGGAGAATTGCAACTGGCAAAACTTATTAAATTGGGTCCTCTTTTATATGCTCTGCTCCAAACCATTAGCATCTTCCTGGATGAACCAAGGGAATCCCAGCTGAAGATCTTGCCTGCTTCTGCCTTTGAGGTGAAGGTGACGTGAAGGGATATGGCTCGCTTGGCAGAGGCAGACCTGGCAGGATGCCCGAGACCTCTAGCCACTGCTGCCTACAAACAGAACACAAAAAGAAGAAGGAGAAATGTGCTTTACTGATTCTTATGCCTGGCCCATTATGGACTTTTGCCGCTTAATTTACACAAGCATGAACTGACTCTTAAGTCAGGCCACTTCTGGACATTTGCTCCCAAACAGGGTTGGCTCTTCCACTAACCATTTGCCTAGAATGCTGTCCTGGGGGCCTTCCGCAGAGGCCTTCCCCAGAGAGAGCCATGTATCCAGGAAATCACTTCTGTCAATAGATCATTGTTCAACCGATCTTTCACCATCAGCCAGATCCTGTCGCCCATCTCCCCCCTTCCTGACTCCTTTGTCTTCCTTATGCTTCCCCACAAGGTGTTAAGAATAGAAAATATTAGACTCCAAATTGCCCAAAAATCATTTTCTTTGTTTTGACATATGATGGAGAAGCTATCATCACTCTCTGAGTATCTTTTGTCAAACACCTTGGGAATCATTAGTCTGTCAGGAAGCCCCATCGAGGATTCCTGCCTCAGGTTATGAATTTGACTATTTACGGCAGACCCTGCTGCCATTCAGGTGGGGCTCTTTCCAGACCCCTACCTTTGATAGAAGAGCCATCCCCATTCCTGATCAGTTTGGGTCCATTATCACAGGTGATGCTGGCCATCTCAGGCTACCCTTCCCTCTTATCCTCGCTGCGGAACCTCTGCATCTTTCCAAGATAGGTAAAGTATAACCCCTCAACAATATCTTCTGCTAATGCAGATGTCCCTTTCTTTCCATATCTATTTTTCCTAGTTCTGAATTGCTTGTGTTGAATCTGTGCTTTTATCTTGTGTGTCTGAAGATACATTGACTGCTAAACATCTTTGCAGCAATACCCACAGTACTCTGTTGCTACCTCACTATCTTTATGAGAGGATTTTGCACTGCACTTTACAACTGCACCTCGTAACCTACTGATAAATTGGATTGTTATTAATTGACACATTAGAGTAATTTATTGTATATTTGGATTGAATTGTATGAATTTCTTAGCTGGACTGAATTGTATGAATTTTTAGCTGGTTAATTTAAAATAGTGGGAGGGATTAAATTAATTTGCTACAGGAGTCAATTTACCAAATATATATAAGAAACTGAGGGAGGGAAGATTCTCAAATTCGTGGGTCAATTAGATTATCAGGACCTAGTGGGTCGAGCTAGTGGAATATCCTTGATTCCAATCTGATAGTGGTGAACTTAGCAGTTGCCACCAGCGAGAGATGGCAGGCTCAGGGATCCCAGTGCTCCTGGGGAGGGGGAGATACAGCGGTGGGAGCAGATATTATAAGGGAAGAGGACAGAGACAAGACAGTGCTCGGTCCTCTTCCAGTCTGCGTCCCATCCCAAGGGAGACAGGTAGCAGGGCCAGACGGAATAACCCACCTCCGTCATTGGTGTTGTGCAACGCCAGGTCCATTAATAATAAGACCTCAATTCTTCGAGAATTTCTTCTCGAACAAAATATGGACCTGGCTTGCGTGACTGAAACCTGGACCCGGGAGGGTGAGACAGTGGCCCTCGCGCAAACAACTCCTCCAGGTTACTCAGTCCTACATCAATCACGGACTAGTGGGCGGGGGGGAGGGGTGGCATTGTTTGTACGGGAGGCTTACTCCTTCAGGGCACTCCCGGCCCCAAAGATTGAAGGTATTGAGTGTGCCGGCCTGGCGTGGGAGGCTGGAGAGGGGTTGGCGGTCTGGCTGGTGTACCGTACGCCTAACGCACCAGCCAGCGCCTTACCATCCCTACTGGAGGCGGCGACGGGCTGGGCGTTGGAGCACCCAAGGTTGATAATCCTGGGTGACTTCAACGTCCATGCTGATGACCCGTCCTCCAGTCAGGCGATGGACCTAGTGTCTTCCATGGCGACACTGGGACTCTCTCAACTTGTTGTAACCCCCACTCACCAGGCTGGTCACATGTTAGACCTGATCTTTGCGGCCGGGGTTGTTGTGAGCGATATAACCGCCAAGGCGGTGCCATGGTCGGATCACTTTGCCCTCAAGGCCCGTGTAGACTTGCCTCCCCAAACCTGTTTAGGCGAGGAGCCTATTATGGCTCGCCCGCGGAGCCAGATGGACCCGGAACGGTTCCAAATGGCTCTGCGGGATCCCTGGCCCTCTGGCACCTCTCTCGATGGCCTGGTTGAGTCCTGGAATAATCGGCTCTCCAGAGCCATCGAGGAGATTGCACCTCGGCGTCCTCTGCGGCCTCGGACTAAGCCGGCTCCGTGGTATACCCCGGAACTGCGCCGGCTGAAGCAAGGCCTTAGACGGCTAGAGAGGCAATGGCGGCGTACCCGCGACGAAGTGACTAGAACATCTTATAGGAAGTTTATGAAGACCTATGAGATGGCAATCAAGGCCACAAAGAAAACATACTTTGCGACCAAGATTGCATCTGCAAATTCGCGCCCAGCTCAATTGTTTAGAATAATTCGGAACCTTACTTCACTGCCACAGGGCAACCCAAAAGCTAAGGAATTGGAGATAGGCTGCGAGGCTTTTGCGAAGTTTTTTGCAGATAAGGTCCAATCGCTCCGCCACGACTGCCCCGCCAATTTAGACGCAGTAAGTGAACTTGAGGCCCAATGCGTGTCTTCGGATGTAACCTTGGACTGCTTCGACCCGCTCAGCTTGGAGGAAGTTGACAGAATTCTTGGCACTGCACGATCCACAACTTGTGATCTGGACCCATGTCCCTCCTGGTTAATTAAGGCCTGCCAGGAGGAATTGAAATGTCCTATACGGGACATTATAAATCGATCTCTTTCGGAGGGTGTTTTCCCAACATCTCTGAAAGAGGCAGTGGTCCGCCCTCTCTTGAAAAAAGCTACATCAGACCCGGCCGTATTGGCACATTATCGGCCGGTCTCAAATTTGCCCTTTTTGGGCAAAATTATAGAGAGGGCTGTGGCGTTGCAGTTACAGGATTTTCTGGAAGACGCTTCCACCTTGGACCCATGCCAGTCCGGCTTTCGCCCGGGCCATGGGACGGAAACAGTCTTGGTCGCCCTCATGGATGACCTCCGGCGGCAACTGGATCGGGGCGGCTCGGCGGTATTGCTGCTGCTCGACCTGTCGGCGGCGTTCGACATGGTCGACCACCGGCTGCTGACCCGCCGCCTCGCCGACGCAGGAATTCGGGGGCTAGCCTTACAATGGCTCTCCTCCTTCCTTGAAAATCGGGGACAAAGGGTGGCAATTGGGGGGAAGCTGTCTCAGAGACACCCGCTTCATTGTGGGGTGCCTCAGGGGGCAGTTCTCTCCCCGACATTGTTTAACATCTTTATGCGCCCCCTTGCCCAGCTTGCCCGGAGGTATGGGCTTGGTTGTCATCAGTACGCTGATGATACCCAGCTCTATCTATTGATGGAAGGCCGGACTGGTGATGTCCCTACAAATTTGGACCGGGCGTTACAGGCCGTGGCTGACTGGCTCAGGCTGAGCGGGCTGAAGTTGAATCCAACGAAGACTGAGGTCCTTTGCGTGGGTCGGGACGGACCGGGGGGGGAGATTACTCTGCCAGCTTTTGACGGTGCGCCACTGACACCAGTGCGCAGGGTCAAGAGCCTGGGGGTGCTACTGGAATCCTCGCTATCAATGGAGGCCCAGATAGCTACCACCGCAAGATCCGCCTTCTTCTATCTCAAGAGGGCGAGGCAGTTGGCTCCCTTCCTGGAACGCGACGACCTAGCAACTGTGATCCACGCAACGGTCACCTCAAGACTAGACTACTGCAATGCCCTCTACATGGGGCTGCCCTTGTGCCGAACGCGAAGACTTCAGGTAGTGCAGAACGCAGCGGCCAGGCTGTTGATGGGACTACCTAGGTGGGAACATGTGCGGCCGGTGCTGCGGGATCTGCATTGGCTACCGGTCGTCTACCGCGTTCGGTATAAGGTGCTGGTTATTACCTTTAAAGCCCTATATGGCCGAGGACCTGCCTACCTCAGGGACCGCCTCTCCCCATATATCCCCAGGAGAGCGTTAAGATCTAGCTCCCAAAACCTCCTACAAATCCCTGGGCCAAGAGAGGCTAGAATGAAGATAACTCGGGAGCAAGCCTTCTCATTAGTGGCCCCGCGCTGGTGGAATCAACTCCCAGAGGGGGTGCGAGCCCTGCGGGACCTGAACCAGTTCCGCAGGGCTTGCAAAACCTCTCTTTTCCAACTCGCATTTGAATTAGGACCAGACTAACTTGATAAAATCATTCTAACTCTAGCCATCTTATGTTGTAACTGAAACTGATAATATGTAATTGTGACATCAGAAATTATAGCACCTATTTTTATGTATTTTAATCTATATATGTAATTGTATTGTATTCATAATGTTTATCTGCTTTTAATTGAATCATGACGTAGTCATGTCTGTGAGCCGCCCTGAGCCCGCCTTTTGGTGGGGGAGGGCGGGATATAAAAATAAAATTTATTTATTTATTTATTTATTTATTTCCCAATATATACAATTTGCCTTAGTTTTAATACTCTCTTCCTTGACTAAGGGTCTCTTGGAAAATACTGACTCTGGTAGATGGAGGTTATTGATCCCGTGCTATTTTTGCCATCTTGCCAACCTAACTAAAGACCTCCAAATTCACACAAAAAGGCAATTTGACAAACACCCCTCACCAAACTTCACCCTCCCCAGGCTCCATCCCCAGATCTCCAGGAATTTTCCAATTAGAAGTTGGCAACCATACAAGGATTTGGGAAAGGTGTGAATCCCTACTCTACTGTTGCAGCTAGATGGTCACACACTCACACAGCATTGTGGCAAGGATAAACTGGAGGAGAGGAGAATGATGAAGGTCTTCCTCAGTTGGGGAGAAAGGCAGGAATAAATCAAATAAATCAGTACATAAAACTGTGACATCCCTTGACTACAGCTAGCATGATTGCCACACACATAGATAGCTTTCAAAGGGATGAGATAGATTCAAGGAGGAGGAGAAACCCATCAGTAGCTAATGGCCACAACATCTAAAGAGAATGTCCATGTCTATAAGCACTGTTGGGATGCCAGCTTCCAGGTGGGGCCTGGGGACAGGGCTGGCTCCCCTGCTAGGCAAACTAGATGGCTGCCTAGGGTGCTGGCAGGGCAGGGGTTGCAAATTCAGCCTTCCTCCCTAGGCCAACGCCTAGTTTGCCCCCCTGCACCTCCTCTTCCCTCCCTTCCCCACTCCATGTCAGTTTCAATCTCTGAACTGGCTCTAGCGCCGCGTTCTGGCTATCTAAAGTCTCCCCCCCCTGCTGATTGCTCCATTGATGGGTAAAACTGTGCCGCTGAGCCACACTCACAGTTTGTCAGGGCCAGTGTCCTGAAAGGGCAGCCTCGCTGTCATTGACTCCTCTCCTCCCCACTTCCTGGATGGGAGAGGATTCAGTGGCAGTGGGGCCGCCCTTTCAGGACTCTGGACATGACAAACTGTGAGCGCGGCCCTGCGGCACAGTTTTACCCATCGATCGATTGATCGATTGGCAGGGGGGCTTTAGATAGCCAGAATGCAGCACTGGAGCTGGTTCGGGCATTGAAACTGATATGGGGTGAGGAGGGGGGAGGCGCGGGGGGGCACGGAGTTGTGGGGGGCTCAAGGGGGTGCTGTGGGGAGCACCAGGCAGTGAGTCTTCCTAGAGCACAATGGGGCATCGGGTCGCCCCTTCCTGGGGATCTCCTGGAATTACAGCTCATTTCCAGACCATAGAGCTCAGTTCGCCTAAAGCAAACAGTTGCTTTAGAGCAGAGGTGTCTAACTCATTTGTTATGAGGGCCGGATCTGACATAAATGAGACCTTGAGGAGCCGGGTCATGTCTGGTTGATCCGAGCCATGTCGGGCTGGGGCCATGTGTGTACCTATTTAAGATTAGGTAGCAGAGATATAAATTTTATAAAGAACACAGACAAACACAAATATATATTTTTAAAAACTTAAAACATATTTAAAACATTAGCGCTCATTGGTGTTAAAGGTGCTATCTTTGTATGTCTCCCATAGGATCCAGGGAACTGGGCAAAGGAAGCTCTGGCTCTTTCCTTCCTTCCCCAGGGACGGGGGGGAGAAGCTTCAGTCAGTAGAAGGAAGAGAGGTTTGGCTCAGTAGCTCTGCTGTGCAATTGAGCAAGCCTGGCAAAGCAAGCTGTTATGCAGAAGGAAGCAAGATCTAGAGAGAAGGAAGCAGATGACAAATTGCTCGGGGGGCTGATAGAAGTCCTCCGGAGGCCTGATTCAGCCCCTGAACTACATGTTTGACACCCCTGCTTCAGAGGGTGGACTCTAGGGCATTGTACCCTACTGAGATCCCTGTCCTCTCCAAGCTCCATCTCCAGGAATTTTTCAGCCTGGATCTGGCAAATTTATCCCCCTATCCCCCAACAATGGCCAGGATGTATGTGGCAACCCTCACAGTCAGGGACCACAGCACATGGCTTGGGGTCAGATACATGGGAGGGGCATCCGTGATTCTCTATTTTGGTGACATTACAGGAAGACAACAAAACAAGACTCAATGGGAAAGACAATAAGGCAAGGAAAAGTCGAAGGCAGCTGGAAAAGAAGACCAGACAAGAGATGGGTGAACTCAATCAAGGAAGCCACCAACCCCCCAGTTTGCAAGAGCTGAACAAGTCTGTTAAGAACAGGATGTCTGGGAGGTCATTAATTCATAGGGTCGCCATAGGACAACTTGGTGGTACAAAACACATCTTCCTCTACCAAGACAGGACATACAGTAGATTTACACTCATTTCATAGCTGGTGTTTATTTTGCCTGACGGCTACAGAGAAAAGAGCCACCGAGTGTACTGCTGATGTTGCCTTCAGAGGGAATCTTGTTCAGGTAGCAGGGAGATACAGCTGAGCGCAGGTGGTGACATCTCAGACAGGTGCCCTTTCACAAGAGAATCTTCATCAGCAGGAGCCCAGCGAAGGTCGGGAAGAGGAACCCATTGGTCTGAGATCCTCCAGAATGTCTGGGGGTGCAGTGGCCTTGTTTGAACGTTATGCCGGACCCTTCAATAGGGGAGTCGTCTTGTTCTTCTATTGCCCTGCACACTTCCTTGCCGGTGCAGCCCTTCATGGTGACTTCGGTGTTTTTATTATCTGGATGTGGAAGACAAGATGAAAAGTCAAGGCAGCCCTTCCTTCCCAGGAACTGCATTTCAAAGATCATTAAAAAAAAAGAGAGAGAAAATAGAATGGTGTATCACACTCTGGAGGGTTTTCTGTTTGTGCGGGTTTTGAATTCGTTATCCTAGTCTTGGTTACCCTAGTGTGGCATCTGTGGGTGCAATGGTGCCCAGAGATATTTTTCCTGGGGCCCAACAAGTGTTTTGAGAAAGTGGGTGGGGACAGGTCTGCCAATTGCCCAGTAAGGCTTCTGATTGGCTACTGGAGATATGATCATCTTTGTGCATTTTTTAAAAAGGTGGTTTGGTAGCAGCTGCCACCGCAGCACGGGGATCTTCACTATGTGACTGAAGGTAAGCTGAGGCAGCCATTTTTTGGCTGGCCCCACCTCCTGCAGCCATTGTTGTGTGGCAACCATTGCGTGCAAATGCCCGCCAGGCTTTGTCAGAATTCCAAAGATGCTGCTAACGACAAAAAAAAAAAAAAAAAAACCTTGAAAAAAAATAACAAATAGTAATTACAAAAACAGTCTAAGTATCAAAATTACACTTTATACAGGAAAATTCATCAGATCAATATATTACACAAAATGTCTAGAAAGAGATACAACCAAAGTTCAAAGTTTTCCACGTGTGTGTCAGTTTCCCACTTCACAGCTTAAAGAACCATTCACTCACCCCTGCGGGTAAATTAAAGTGCTAGTGCTCCTGATGATTTTATTTATTTTGCAAATTTATTTTGCGAATATGATTCTGTGTGTACAAATTCTTACTGTCCTCTTTAGTTGCCCCTCAAGTCGAAATAAAGAGACGGACACAATTAGATTGGTGAAACTATGGGCCACTTTTATTAAAATAACCAGCAACGGCAAGGGCAACCGAACTGCGGCCAGGTCAGGGCCAGGGGTCTCCTCAGACCGCTCCCCTGCCTTTTTCAGTGGGCGAGAGACCCGGCCCCCCAGCCAGAGCTGTGAGCCACAGCTCCTGTTAGGCAGGCCCAGCAGGGAAGCTTGCACCGGAGGGCCCAAACACCAGACGCGAGTCTCAGCGAAAGGCACCCATCCAATCGAGTCTCCAGGACAGTCTGCATTCACATACTTCAGGCCACACCAAAGGCTGATCCTGCCAGACCCCTAACTCCCCAAAAGGGGGAGGCTAACCGGTCCTCCCCAGGCCGCATGGTGCCATAAACCCCGTAAAACCTGCCCTAAAAAGTGACCAAACTCTACCAAGGCACCAACCCCAAGCCAATTCCTCAGTCCACTGAAATGCTATGCAGGGTAGGCAAAAAACACCCCCCAGTCACGTGCCAAATAGCCGGGGAGTAAAAAGTTCCTACTCGGCCCCTCCAAACGGAAGCGACCAGCAATTGCCTGCATAACAAACAGGGCGGGCGGGTGGGCCAAAAACGCCGGGAAGACTGCCGCGGCGTCAAACGGGGCTTCAGCAACAGCTCTGAAGCCCTGCCCCCTCAGGACGCGCTTAGAACCGCGCCGAAGATTCCGCTCTCCCTCCAGGGGGGGCAAAACTTCTCCCTCAGCCACGCTGCGATGCAGCGGGCTTCAGGAGGCTTCGATGTTTTGACAAATCCCAAGCAGCATATTTGAAAGCTTCATATACTTGTAAAGAGAATATCCTTAGTAGTGGGTATCACCAAAGCCTCTGCAGCAGAGGTGGGGAACCTTTTTTCTGTCAAGGGCCATATGGATATTTATAACATCAATCACGGGCCATTAAAGATTACCAACTTAAAAAAAATTACCAACTGATTCTGGTCAGCAAAATTAATGCAAATAATTGTTTTTCTGTTTGAAGTCATGTGGGGAGAGCCGAATCTGGGACGCACACACACACATGGCCCACCACCCCAGGCAAATGCCTAGGTCCAGGACTTTTTTGTAGAAAAAGCCCAGCAGGAACTCAGTAGCACATTAGAACACATACCCTAATATTAGCATAGTCGGTCACACACTCATTAGCATATTAGGCCACACCATCTGGGATAATCACGTCCAAACTGAACTGTGACAGTAACTTTTCCAGGTCCCGCAGCAATTCTGGCCGGCCAGCTAGGCCCCAGGGAAGCTGCCGCACAGTACACCTGGGCCCTGTGATCCCTGCCTGGCCCTGGGGAGGCTGCTGCACAGTGCAGCTGGGCCCCACAATCCTCACTGGTCAGCCAGGCCCCAGGGAAGCTGCCACATGACTCAGTTTGGCCCAGCAATCCACGAGCACCACACCAAGTGTCCTCGAGGGCTGTATACTGTGTTACTGTTTCTGATAGGGTTGCCAAGTCCAATTTCAGAAATATCTGGGGACTTTGGGGGTGGAGCCAGGAGACACTGGGGTGGAGCTAGGAGCAAGGGTGTGACAAGCACAATTGAACTCCAAAGGGAGTTCTGCCCATCACAATTAAAGGGACCTCACAACTTTTTAAATTCTCTGATGGCCAGAACTCTTGTGCTTGCCACACCCTTGCTCCTGGCTCCACCCCCAAAGTCTCCTGGCTCCACCCTCAAAGTTCCCAGATATTTCTTGAGTGGGACCTGGTGTGGGAGGGGGAAGCCTTGTGTTTCTTTACTGCTGCTGAATTCAGCAAGGAGGGGCAGACCTGTGGAATGGGGCAGAGAGAGAGGGAGGACCAAGGGTGCCTTTTGAGGAAGGAGAGGGAGGCTAAGGAGATGGGGGGGGGCAGCGGAGATGCCTGAGCTCATGCAGAATGGAAAGGGAGCTCAGAATTCCAAGTCTGGCACAACAGCCTTTCTGCAGCCCAGGGAGGGAGTGGATGCGCCTGCCAAGTGCATGCGGGGGGGGGGGGTGTCTCTTCTCCGCTTCACCGTAGCTGCTCCTCCGAGATGGGCTCAGGCTGAGCCCATCTCGGAGGAGCAGCTAAGATGAAGCGGAGAAAAGGCGGCAGCTGCGCAGCGGCGTTGCCCGCTTTGCTCTGCCTCTGAGGTGAAATCAGAGAAGGGGAGGGTGGAGGCAGGCCAGGAGCATGGCGAGCCGCGAGTCTGGGTCCTAGAAGGACCCAGATTCGTGGCTCGCTATGCTCCTGGCCTGCCTCCACCCTCCCCTTCTCTGATTTTACCTCAGAGGCGGAGCAGAGCGGGCGATGCCGCTGCGCCGCTGCCGCCTCTTCTCCGCTTCATCTTAGCTGCTCCTTCGAGATGGGCTCAGCCTGAGCCCATCTCGGAGGAGCAGCTACGGTGAAGCGGAGAAGAGGCGGCAGCTGCGCAGCGGTGTCGCCCGCTCCAAGATGGGGCGGCTCGCCACGCTCCTTGGCGCCGTTTCCCCCCTCCCCCCCCACTTCCATTTTTTGGGGAGTGGGGGAAGAGGCTGGAAATCCTGGGGTCCCCCGCCAGGGCGGGAGGGTTGGGAAGCCTAGTTTCTGATAACATCTTCTTCTAGGAGACATTTCCCACACATCAGTTAACACAGGAACATTTCATGCAGCACTACACGCGGAGAAATATTGAGTGGAAGTATTACATATGGTTTCAACCCAAAATAACATGGACAGTCACTGTGGCATGACAGCGTTTCAGAGCATGGTCTGCCAGTCTCAGATTCCTACTGTGGAAGCCGACTGGGGGATTTCAGACCAGTTGCAGACTTTCACCCTAACCTACCTCACAGGGTTCTGCAGATCAAAAGGCGGAGAGGAAAATTATTGTAAGCTCCCCACTGCACAGTGTTCCCCACTGTGCAGAATGACTGGGGGGGGTGGGGGAGGAGATGGAGAGCTGACGTCAGAGAGGCAGATAAAGGTAGATTGATGGTTGGCTGGGAAGGAAGGAGGGTTATCAACTCCAGGTTAGGAAATTCTTGGAGATTTGAGGGATGAATCCTGGAGAGGGTGGGGTTTGAGGAAAAGTGGGAACTCAGACAGCTACAATACCATAGACTTCACCCACCAAAATGAGCCAATTCCTCCTGGAGAACCATTGTTGCCGATCTCCAGGTGAGGCCTGGAGATCACTCAGAACTACAGCTGCTCTCTAGATGGGCAGAGATCAGTTCCCCCTGGAGAAAATGGTACACTCTGAGTCATTATACCCTGCTGAGGTCACCCCCCTCCCATGACAGCCAATGAGACGAGGCAGCTGGCTCTTTAGAGCAGGATCTGCCAGACCCAGCTTCTTGCTGTGGAAGCTGACTGGGAGATTTCAGGCCAGTCACAGATCTGACTCACTGGTTGTTGTGCAGATCAAAAGAGAGATGAGGAGAATGATGTAAGTCACTTTGATCCCCACTGTTAAGAAAGATTGCATTTTTCCTAGATAGAGGCTGCAGGGAGGGGGGAGGAAATGGAAAGCAATCTACCCCCATCTCATTTGCCACCCACCCCTTCTTTCTCAAGATACCCCCTTCTCTGATAACCTACCCCACATTTCCCCACTTTCTCCATTTTCCTTCCCAACAGCTGCCTTGTTGACATACCTTGCTCCCTCTACCTTTCTCTTCCTTCCCCAGCCCCCTCCCCAGCCATGAAACTCACCCATAGCAAATTTCTAGCAACCATTGTATGTATCCTTACAATGGGCCTTATTACTAGTTCTCGTAATAAAACCTTACTCTCATCATACTTGTTGAATTACTTTCTTCTATGTGGCCACAGTAGCATGATGAAGATTTCCATCCGTCTGCTTTAAACATTGATTATGTTCCCATTTTTTTTGTGGGAAAAGTAGTCAGACCTTAGAGTTCAGCAAAATCATTACAGGTGGTTTGAACAGTGGAACCCAGAAGCAAGTGCTTGGGGAGGGGGGGTTGAGAAAGAAAGAGCATAATAAAATTTAGAGGTTATAGAGCTCCATTCCTGTGAGCTCCTGCCCAAAATGAGGCTTGGTTGGAACTATGGTCTAAATTGTCAAGCATGCATATTTTTATGTGCCGTGTAGATCCACCAGAACACCACTCTGGCCTGCTTCCCTCACCTTTACAACTAAAGGGTGCATAATAAATCCATCTGGCCCAAGGATGTTTAGGTTAGCCTTGTAGTAACGGTGTAATGTGCCTCTCCCACAGATTCACACAGCCAGATCTTATCTGTTCTCAGAGAAAGTGTGAGAAAGGGAGATGTTTTTATTAGCTTGCATTCCTTGGCCATAAAAGAGATACTAGCTAGTAGACTTTGAACCCATGACTCAAATTGCATCTGTATGTTATCCTTTAGAGGTTTTCTATAAAGTAACTATACAAATCTGTATACGTCATTACTTCCAAGGATTCTGTCCTTGACAAAGCTATGGAGTTTTACAATAAAGCAACTTTTGATTCAATAACAAAAGCTTGATTATTGAGAAAATATTGATGCTTGACATAAATGCAGATTGGACTGGTGCTTCGATTAGCTAGTCACGCACATGAATTTTGAAATTATGAATGCTGAATAATGAACTAAAAAGAGACTGCATGTGAGTTGACAATATATATTGTTTACTGATTACATGATACCTTGAGAGATATTTGTGAATACGTGACAGTGACTTATGAATTTTGCTACGTAAACATCACAGCATAAAACTCAACCCAAATAAGAAAGGGGGAAGACCCACCAAAATCATTTATTGCATACAAAAATCTGACTTACCAGAAAGTACAGATGAGACCAACTCAAAGCAATAAGTGCTATTTCCAGTACAAGTAATCTTTTCCTTAGCACAAGTTCCATTGTTAGAGTAGCAGCTTAGGCATTGTATTCCATTCGAGGGACTATTCATTTGCACTATAGGATTCAGGACAAAAAGGGGAGTTAATATGAGGAGTGGGAAAGTGGAAATAGAGATTCTGATATTGTTGTTAAATATATCTAAATCAGAGAATCTTCCTTCTTGTAGTTTCACACTCCCATCTTGGTCTGAAATGCCAAGCCTGAAGGCCGAACAGTGCACAATATTTCATTATTCTTTCCACACTGCAGACAACACAGCTGCTGGGTTTGGGCAGGCAGTGACTGTGAATTGGGAGAAACAGTTCAGGGAGGAGCCTTTAAAAAGACCTCCTTTCTCTCCCCATCAGTTCCCAGCCTCCTTCTGTTAAAGAGCAGTCCCAGCAGCTGAACATATTTGTGAGTTTTTTGAAAGAAAGAATATGCAAAAAAGAATCATGGCTCTGTATGCAGAGTATTGTTCTATCCCAATCGACCCTCTCACTTATAGAAGGGCTTTCTATTAGGGCCATAGGCTAGTGCAGCCAAACTAGTCATATACATTTCAGGCAACCCAGAGATTGGTTCATCCATTAAATCACCAGTCAGACAGAAGAACAAGAAGGAGGAGGAGGACAAGAAGAAGAAGTAGAAGGAGAAGAAGAAGGAGGAGGAGAGGAATAAGTAGTAGAAGAAGGAAAGAGTACTTTTGTTACTAGGTGATGCATGAATGTATCCCAGGAGGCAACTTCTCAGAACAGCCTTTCTCATACATCAGATCAACTGCCATTAATTGATTAAGTGGTTGACCCAGGCGATCGTGATCTTGTCAGATCTCAGCAGGGTTGAGCCTAATCAGTACTTGGATGGGAGACCACCACAGGAGTCCAGAGTTGCTACCCAGAAGCAAGCAGTGGCAAACCACCCCTGAAAGCCCCTTGCCTTGAAAACCCTACAGGGCCGCACCAAAACAATTGTGAGTTGAGGGCTTTTTCCATGACCATGAGCAATTGATTAAGCAGCTGCGGTTTAAAATATCATTCAGCTTTTTATTATTATTACTACTTCACAAGAGCACTCAGGAAATCATAGTGTTCTAATGCTGGAGCCCACTTCTTTTCCCCTTTTTCTTTTTTTAGAAGCTGACACAGACATAAATATGTGTTACTTTTGTTTTACGTTTCAGAGAAAAACTGCCTCTATGCCTTCGCCTACTTCATGTCATCACATAAAGGGGGTGCTACAACTCAATTTAAGAGGGTTCCTTCTCATGCAGAACTCCATGGCCAGGTTCCTACAGAGCCCTTGCGAGGGGTGTTGATTATCACATCTTTTAATGTGCTATTCCTTTATTTAACAACACGTGGCTGTTTTTATGACTGTCCCAGTGATCGCAGCTCATCACGTCCTGCAAAACCTGTTTTATTTTCTGGCTTGCATTAAGATCTTGGGGGGGAAATTACTCTGTAGCATCATCTCAGTTCTAAGAGGAATCATCATATTCCCCAATCTTCATCCTGATGGAGCCTTATGTCTCATTACACCTTGTCAAACATCTCCCGAAAGAGAATGTGTCCACTGCACATTTTCCTAGTTAGAGGATCTCATGTCTGGCACTGTCCTACGTGGTATTTAAGATATGTATGACACTAGATCATGCTCTCTCTAAACTCCACGGTGTTGTGAGCAGAAATTGTACCTGGTCAGCAAAAAAATGCTAGTAGCATTTGTTTGTTTGTTTGTTTGCTTATAGTCCGCCCTGTCCCATAGCGGGCTCAGGGCGGATTACAACATAAATTGAACAATAAAAACCTACAATTTAAATTTAAAACAATACAATAAAACCAAAACAGTAGAATAATAAAACAAAGTAAAGCGCATAATCAGTGGGAAGGGCACATTTCACATTAAAGCTCTGAATGAGTCTACACTGGACTATAGAGTGTATGAGGCGGGGGGTTTTTTTTGGAAGATTACTTCCATAACTATGTAAAAACCTCAGAATAATTTCTTTTAAATTGTATTTAAACCACATTTTAAGAATAACTTAAGCATTATAAGAGAAAACAGAATCAAGACAAATTTCACAAACCCCTTTCCACTATAGGGATACATCTGTCCTTCAGAGAACAGTTCTACCTAGCAATTTGAACTACACTGGTAGAGGTGGCCTCTGAGAAACAGGTCTACCCATCCCTTTCCACTATAATGGTAGACCTGCCCTCCAGAGAACAGGTCTACCCACCCCAGTCCACTTTATTGGTATGTGGCCTCAGACTGTTGCCCTGAGCTGAGCCTTAAAAATATTACCAGTGCTTGTGGAGGAGGGGCTCTTGCAGTCTACTTTGGGGTTTTGTTTTGAAAGATGACAACCAGGTTAACAGGTCAAGCATATCAGAGGAGGATCAATCAATGTCAGAACCCTGCCTAACATAACCTAACAAACAGGATGGTGCTTAAATGTTATCAACCTGCCCAAACTACTTATTTATTCTTTTTGCTAGGACTCAAGGCAGATTACAAATCATACTGAAAAGCATAATAAGGGTGTGCAAAAATATAGTTTTCTTCCGACTATTGTAGCCTATTGGGACCATTATAATCACAGATCCCTTTGGCTAAAATGGAGAATCAATCTGGGGGTATCTGGGGCTCTGGAGGGGCTGGGTTGTTGGTTTTTTTTAAGATAGAAGCACCACATGTGCTGCATAGCTCCTGCAGCCTGTCCTCAGAAACTTTTCCAAGTTTCCAATAGATTGGACTAGGAGGTCCAATTCTATGGGCCCCAGAAGAAGATGCCCCCATCCTGTATTGTTTCTAAAGGAGGTTGTGAGGTAAAACTGAAACCCCTTGAGCAGGTTGTTAAAACTTTGTGCGCCAGTGCCCCCTAGCACAGCTAAGACGGAACTGTCCTAGAAATCATATTAGAAATGCTAACTGAATCCTTGGTTGTAATTTTCCAGGGATTTTGGAAGACTCAATAAATAGCACATATGGGGCTGGTGGGGGGCAGGAATCATTTGGTGTCCATACGTGGATTACCCTGAGGAACTTTATTACATTCAGGGGGCATTTAATCAATGATCATTAAATTGTGGGTTCACAGAGACATGCTCCCATGGATTTAAAAAAACCCAAATCTAGTGTCCATGGTTTCCACCACTGCCCATCTGCTGATCAGAAAGCCCATGGTTCGAGTTTCAATCCCATAAAAAGTTCAGAGGGGAGCTGATCTGATCGCGAAATCTAATCCAATAGGATATGAGGGAATCACCCTTAGTTTTCACAAGCTGCTTTTACATTTCTTATGTGTTGTCCCAAACTTGTCACCCCAAAATATGTTCAGAGGCAAGGGCTCACTTATCCAGAATCAGAGAAGCAAAGGCCCAGTGAACAAGGACTGGAAGCCAGGGAGAGAGGTCCAGAGTGCTGAACTATCAGCAACCTTCAAGAGTCAGTGCTGAACTATCAGGGACCTGTCCTGCAAGAGCCAGTGCTGAACTCTCAGGGAGCTGTCCAGCAAGAGGCAATGCTGAACTATCAGGGAGCTGTCCTGCAAGAGCCTGAGAAGAAGGTTTGGGCTCCTGGGAAGCCCAAGATTATATGCGGTGTTGCAGAACTGCTGAACTTGTGTTCTCTTACCTTGAGCTCTACAGGGGTGATGTGAAGCATTTTAGAGTATTGAAAAGCCGGGCAATAAATGCTCGGTTTTAGCATCATATCATGTCGAATGGTGCTGATTATTTATGTAATTGCCTTTCTCCCCAGTGGGGACCCAAAGCAGCTTACATCTTCCTCCTCTCCTCTATTTTAAACTCACAACAGCCCTGTGAGGTAGCTCACAGGCTAAGAGCAGTGACTGGCCCAAGGTCACCCAGCAAGCTTCCATGGAACAAGTGGGAGTTCAAATCTGAGTCTCCCAGATATTAGTCTGACCCTCATCACCACTACACCACACTGGTATGAAAGCGTATAAGCATGCCTTTCTCACCCACCTGGGATGCAACCTCCATTGCAGAAAGGAGCCCATAGAATGAGCTGCGTCGGAAAATGGATTAAAGGACAAAGTGCAGGGTGGGACATAATGAGGGAAAAGAAAACAAATCCCTAAACCGGGAGAGGACTACCACCCCACTTTGCTAAAGAGCTACGATTACTATAGGATCACTATCAGGAAAGAAAGAGCCTGCCTATATCAAAGTCACACAGCACCATGGGATGTTTCAATTGTAATTCTATTTCATTGGTTTTAAACTGTAATTATAAATGTTTGAACTGACTGTTAGCCACCCTGAGTCCGCTTGCAGAGAGGAGAGGAGAGGAATTTAAAGAAATAATAAATAAATAAAATATATAAATAAAAGGCGCACTTACACTGAGGGCTTTTCATTACACAGCGCTCCTGAGAGCAACAAGTGGTGTAAGAATGGACGACTCTGCCTTTCCCCATATCCATAGAATTCCAATAAACTTCACAGAACTCAGTAGAAGCACAACCTTTCACTGTTAACCAAGTGATGGTATTATCTGCAGAGGCAACAGAAAGCAAGACATTTCTTTTGTGAGTGGCAGAACAACTGCCATTGTGGTGGGTGGGATGGGCCACAATGTGTTGCAATGGGATGGAGGGCTTGGGTGTTGCCGGGATCCCTCAGAGAACTTTCTCATGGACCACCCGTGGTCAGAGGTGGGCTGAAACTCTGTCTGCAAGTGAAGTGATGTCAGTTCCCCCATAGCAATGGAATGCCATTGTCCACTTCTGTGGAAGCACACACCGCTGGAGAGGACAAAGCCCGCACCCCACAACCACTGCCCCGTACCTTAAGTTTCAGCCCTATTCTTCTTCGAATCCAACTGAAGGCAATCTAAGCGAAGTGATGTCCATTCCCCCTTAACAATGAAATGCAATTGGCCACTTCTGTCAGAGCGTATGCCATTGGACTAAGCCCGCACCCCACATCTACTGCCCCGTACCTTAAGTTTCAGCCCTATTCTTTTTTGAGCCCAGCAGAAGGTAACACATTCTTGGGTGTTAGTCAGAACCAAACAAGGAGGGGGAACACATCTTTTGAATAAAGATTATACAGTGAGCACAGTTCCATGACCCCTTAGAAGAAGAAGAAGAAGATATTGGATTTATATCCCACCCTCCACTCCGAAGAGTCTCAGAGCAGCTCACAATCTTCTTTCCCTTCCTCCCCCACAACAGACACCCTGTGAGGTGGGTGGGGCTGGAGAGGGCTCTCACAGCAGCTGCCCTTTCAAGGACAACCTCTGCCAGAGCTATGGCTGACCCAAGGCCATTCCAGCAGCTGCAAGTGGAGGAGTGGGGAATCAAACCCGGTTCTCCCAGATAAGAGTCTGCCCTTTCAAGGACAACCTCTGCCAGAGCTATGGCTGACCCAAGGCCATGCTAGCAGATGCAAGTGGAGGAGTGGGGAATCAAACCCGGTTCTCCCAGATAAGAGTCCGTTCACTTAACCACTACACCAAACTGGCTCTCCTTAGGACTTACTTAGCTGAGAGTAAGTCCTAATGAACTGATAGAAATGTACAAATCAATAGACCTGCGTTAGATAGCACATTGTCCCCTTTTTGTGAGTCAGTCATGTGTGCGGATCAGAATTTTGGGGGGATGATCTCATGCAGCTTTCAACAAGAAATGAGCTGTCAGAATGGGGCTTGGGTGGAATAATTGTAAAGAAAACAACTCAGCCTGGACAATCTAAGTCTACATCCGCCAGATGTTAGGTCACCTCTAAAGTTCTTGCTATATTCTTCAGCATCCAAGATGTCAGCTGAACTTTTGGACAGGGATAACTAGAATCTAGCAACCAACACTGTTTCCCAGATATTTCTTTAAAAATCCAGGCCACCTGGATGGCTTGAAAGAGGAGACAATTCCAGGTGAAATTTTAATTTTGTTCTTTTATCATATTATATTTATATCCCGCCCTCCCCAAATGGGCTGTATGCAGAATTGGGGGCAGGACACATCTAGGAACAGTATGATGCAGAAGAGGGACACCAGCCCTCCTATTGGCCCTTGAATTGTCCAATTTGTGCTGCAAATGTAGATATTACAGGCCCTGAGAAGGAGCAAGGGGAGGATTGCGGGCTCTCTGTTGGGGAATTCCTGGAGAATTGGGGACAGAACCTGGGGAGGGCAGAATTTGGGGAGGGAACTGAGTAGGGATGTAATCCGCAGGATTCTCCCTCTGAAGCTCTCATTTTCTCCAGGGGAACTCATCTCTGTATTCTGTAGATCAGTGATAGCTTCCAGAGAACTGCAGGGCCCACCTGGAGGTTGGCAAACATGAGCAGGAATGATACAAATTGGGGTTCATGCAAGGACAGTGACATCAGAGACTGCAGATGGATGGTGTGGAACCTGAAGGCAGCCTCTCCAGTCCAGCACCCTAGTCAATTTCTATCTCGGCATTCAACAACCTAAATCTGCAGCCTGTCCACCCCCCTGACCCGGTTGATGGTCCTTTGCACTCACCTAGATAAACCTCAGTAGTGGTTATGGCACAGAACTTTTCCCAAGATGAGCATTTTTTTCTCTCACCGGAACAGGAATAGCCAGGGCCAGAACAAAACTCACACTCCAGAAGAGCTCCTAGAGAGAGAGAGAGAATAAAGAGCAGCAAGAAGTGTGATTCTCCCCTCCTCTACTTTATCTTCACAATCCCCCTCTAGATGTTGGGACAGCTGACAACCAGTGAGGGGCCCAAGATGACCCAAGAAGCTTCAGGGCAGATCTAGGATTCAAACTTGGTCTCCCAGCTCCTAGTCAGACACTCTAACCACCACACCACACAGGTTACCCTCCTGCAGGGTCCTTGCATTGAATGGTTCATCGAGAGCCAGTTTGGGGTAGTGGTGAAGTGCGCAAACTCCTATCTGGAAGAATCCTCCACTTGCACCTGCTGGAATGGCCTTGGGTCAGCCATAGCTCTCTTAGGTGTTGTCCTTGAAAGGGCAGCTGCTGTAAGAGCTCTCTCGGTCTCACCTACCTCACCAGGTATCTGTTGTGGGAGCGGGGAGGTAAAGGCTATTGTGACTGCCCTGCGACTCTGAGATTCAGGGTATAGGGTGGGATATAAATCCAAAATCATCTTTTTCTTCCTCATGCTTTCCCTTCCTTCGCTATTTATCCTGGCCTAATCTTCCTCCTCCTCATTGTCCTTCTCCTTCTCCTCTTCCTCTAACTTCTACTTCAACTTCTTCCACCTCCTCTTCTTCTTTTCACTTACATCAGTCATAACATATAGAAAAAAGAAAAATTCTCCACAAATTTTTACTGTTTAAACCATTATCTGAAAGCATTTGGTATTTGGATGCATGCTATATTATACTTAAGAGGCTCTCTCTCTCTCTCTCTCTCTTTCTGTCTTTGTCTCTAACCATTATTATTTTTCTTGATATTCTCATAATGGGAAGCTGGAGATCTCCAAGGGCAGATAAAGCACAGATTTGAGATGTGGCGCTCCACAGTAGTGCCACGGGGCCACATGCAACATTTGCAAGAGAACATAAAATCATAAGAGAAGCCACGTTGGATCAAAGCAATGACCCATCCAGTCCAATACTCTGTGTCACACAGCGGTGAAATGAACCAGGCACCATCAGGAGGTCCACCAGTGGGGCCAGGATGCAATCTCCCTCTCTCCCTCTCCCTCTCTCCCTCTCTCTCTCTCTCTCTCTCTCTCTCTCTTTCTCTATCTCTCTATCTATCTCTCTATCTCTCTATCTATCTCTCTATCTCTCTATCTCTCTATCTCTCTATCTATCTATCTCATATAAGCAGCATAAATCATTATTACTACTGTTGTTATTAAAACCTTTTTCAGGATATAAGGAGCACTTGATGTTGTATGTAATTTGTGTTCTTTCCAGTTGGGGATAACAACAGGACAGTTAAGCCAAAGGCGTCAGAAGTTTTGAGAAGGAGATTAGGGAGGAGACAGAAAGAGAGAGGATCACATTCTTTCAGCTCTCCAGTGATCTTGGGGATTTCAACCATCTTGTTTCCATTGCATTCAAGTGACACCAGTGAGATGTGGCCCAAGAGAAGCCATCAGAAGACTTCCCTGATGGACTACTCAACCCCTTCCTTACCTGTAGAGAGAAGCAGAGAGAAGACAAAGAGTCTTAAGAGCATCTCCAAGGTGGTGGATGGTGTGAGAGCTGATGTCAAAGCTCTCTCTGATGGGGCAATTTCTCTGGATCTGTAACAACATGCAATGTGGAAATTTACCAAAAAGTCCATATAAGCAGGAAATCTGCCACCTCCTTCAGAGCAGCAAGAAGAATTTTGCAGCCCAAACTCAAAACTCTCCTCATCTTCTGGAGGGAGTCATGGGCTTCCAATCTGCTCATGCGCGTGCTGTGGTAACTTACCTTTGGGTCAACAGCCTTTTATCTCCACCCCTAGATGATCTAGAACACGTAAGAGATGAGAGGAGCAGGCATAAATCCTCTGGTGAATCAAAGGGAATGGGATTTGGTGAAGGTCTCTCCGCAGGACAACTCCTGGAGAAGCAGCTGGAGGGTGAGAGAGGATTGCAGGGTGAGAGAGGTGAGGGGACAGGTCACTCCAACAGGTGAAAGATGGAAAAGCCAAAAGGGAGAATATAATTATTTATTCATGTGTAGCTTTTCCTGCTGTCAAACAAATGCCCAACAGGAGAAGTTCAGGAGATGAACATTACCTTCAAAAGCCAGTGATGGTCATCACCTTCTTGAGAAATGCCCTCATCTTAACTGATGCTGAACAAAGAAATGGAATTCCGACTCATCTCCAATGGTTTCCCAGCTGTCTTAAAATTCTAATTGTGACTCTCCCCTTTTACCACAGCAGATTGTGAGGGAGTAGAGTTGCCCAGTTGCCCAGGCTATACCAGGAGTATAGCCATGCCATAGAATGTCTGCTTGATCCATTATATGGCTTAAATTCCCATCCTTCCTTCCTTCCATCTTTCAGCACATCAATCTGTATTATCCTGAATGAGACCCTTAGTCTATCCAAGTGAGTATTCCATACTAAGTAAATTGTCAGGTCCTCCAGTGACCTCTGGCTGGAAATTGGGTGGGGTTGCTGTATCCAGGTTGGGAAACTTGGGAGATTTGGGGATGGAGGACAGAAAGCACTGTTGGGTTCAGTGCCACAGAATCCACACTCCAAAGCATACATTTTTTTCAGGGGAATTGATCTCTGTTCTCTGGAGATGAACTATAATCCTGGAGGATTTCCAGGTCCCACCTGGTGGTTGGCATCCTTAGAACTCAGACCAGCAGCAACTGTCCGGGATCTCAGGATGAGGTCCTTCACATCATCTACTCTCTTGGTCCTTTCAGTTGGAGATGCCTGGGACAGAACCTGGGGCCTTCGTCCACATACCAAGGAGATGCTCTTCTCCTCAGTCACAGCCCCTCTCCCTGTTCAGACCATATTCTGCCTGATTTGTGCAGTGGTCCCTGGCTTGTTTCAGGAGGTGGTGGTGGCTACAAGCATAGACTACTTCAAGAAGGAATTGGATAAGCATATGGAGCAGAGATCCATCAGTGGCTACTAGCCACAGCATATTGTTGGAACTCTCTGTCTGGGGCAGTGATGCTCTGTATTCTTGGTGCTTGGGAGGGGGGTACAGTGGGAGGGCTTCTAGCCCCACTGGTGGACCTCCTGATGGCACTTGGGTTTTTTTGGCCACTGTGGGACAGAGTGTTGAGCTGGATGGGCCATTGGGTTGATCCAACACGGCTTCTCTTATGTTCCACCTTCTGTTTGCTTCCACCAGGGAAGGAAGCCATGGCTGTAGTTGACAGGTATAAGAAGCAAGAGAGAATGCTTTCTTATCCTGTGGGCATGAGCTGCTTGTAATACTTGCCTCCAAAATGAGATAACTTGACCTCCTACAACAAAGGATAAATTCCCAATCCACAGAATACAATGCTGAAAATGCATTTTTTTTTCTCCTGAGCCATCTGCACAACATGTAGAAATACTGTTTAATTTAAAAAAAAACTTTTAAAAAACCCCTGCTCTTCCTGCTGAATAAAACTTCATTGCTCTTAAAACTGCCACTGGAGTCTGACTTTATTCTTCTCCTTCTCCCTGCTCAGAGTCAGAGTGTATTATGCAGGGCTTCTTTTTTTGTAGCAGGAACCCCTTTGCATATTAGGCCACTCCCCCCTGAAGTAGCCAATCCTCCTGGAGCTTACAGTAGACCCTGCACTAAGAACCATGTAAGCTCCAGGAAAATTGGCTACATCAGGGGTGTGTGGCCTAATATGCAAAGGAGTTCCTGCTACAAAAAAAAAATCCCTGGTATTATTTATTGTGCAAACAGACAGTCAAGATTCTGACTGCCGCCTCCTGACAAGCTGTGAGCCTGCAGTGCTCTCTCTGGAGTAGCAGCCTGCCTCGGGGTAATACTGAAAAGCCTACATTTCCCAGGATCCCTTCTGTCCCTCTGATTGGGTGGCAAGGTTTTGGAGGGAAACTGGCCCAGAGATGGGTGGGGCCTGGGAAGAGAACATAAAAAGGCCTAGCACAGGCAAGATGTAAGAGAGGAGAGGAACAGACATGATTCCTCTGGTGATAGTCAAAAGTTCTTTTCCTAGGAGGCAAGGAAGAGACCTTCACCTTTAGAGGAAGGGTGAGTAGGCCCAGGTCTGACTGAGACAGTCTAGGGACAGTAAGTCCAGGCGCATTAGGGCATTTATTTCCCCTTCACCCCTTTTACTGTTTAATGCACCTTGTTTGTTATATTGCACTGACTGGTGGCGACAATCCGACAATCGTGGCAATCACCTTCACATCAAAAGCAGGAGCGGGCAGGATCTTCAGCTGGGATTTGCTTGATTCCTCCAGGAAGCTATCGATGGTTTTGAACAGAACATACAAAAGAGGACCCAATTTAACAGGTTTTGCCAGTTGCAATTCTTCCTGGTCAGGTTTTTCATCGAGGTGTGGGGGGGAGGGAAGAATCATAAAATTAGATGGGGCCCTACAGACCATCTAGTCGAACTCCCTACCCATTGCAGGATCAGCTGAAGTATCCCTGACAAGTGTTTCTGTTGGAGTGAGCAATTCAGCATCCTTGGCCTTTGGGAGGTGCTGGTGTATAATTGTTATCTCCTTGAATGAGATGTCTCTTTGTCTTAACCTTAGAGCTGCCCTCTGACCTCCACCTCTTCTCTTTCTCCTCTCACTCCCTCTACATGGTCTTCCATGGAGACGCATGTCTCTGCAGATCTCTTCTGTAGATACAGTGCCCTTATGCTGCATATTGGAAGGGATATCAAATTTTATGGTGTCATGTAATGAATTTAACCATTAAAAAAAACTAAATTCCACTTGCTGCTATCGCAAAATAAGAGACAAATGAAGGGCTCTTTTTCTAGCAGGAGCTCCTCTGCATATTAGGCCACACACCCCTGATGTAGCCAATCCTCCAAGAGCTTAGAGGGCTCTTCGTACAGGGCCTACTGTAAGCTCCAGGAGGATTGGCTACAGCAGGGGTGTGCAGCCTAATATGGAGAGGAGCTCCTTCTAGAAAAAGAACCCATCTAAAATCCTTTTATATAGTTTTATGCTAGAGGCAAAGGGATTGTGAGATGAAAGAATAAACATCTCCTCAAATTGCCGCATAAATAAATTAGCAAGGATGGGTGCTGCTGGGCTGCCCATCGCAAGACCGCATTTCTGCATATAAAAGGACCTATCCAAGCGAAAATAATTATTCTCCAGTATGAGGTCCAAAATTTTGGTCTAAAAATAGATAGGAACTGAAATGTCTGGATGTTTGTCCAAAAGATTAATAGTCACCTGTCTGACCTCTCCGTGAGGGATATTGGTGTACAATGCCCTCCCTTCAAGAGTAACCCAAATGCAAACCTGGTAGACTGAAATATTTTCGACCAACTGAATAAACTCAGCGGTCTCTTTAATGAAAGACCTGATCTGTACCGCGATGGGTTGCAATGCGTAATCCAAAAACTATGCAGTGGGCTCAAATACAGAACCCACAACCACAATAATGGGTCATCCTGGGGGTGGGTTTCCGTTGCTCTCATCTTGGCCTCTGTTCTGACATACAGAAACCCAGGCCATCCAGTACTTGCATTGCTGGGGCACTCCAACACTGTTCTGAATATTGTTATGTAATGGAGAAGAAGAAGACGACTGCAGATTTATACCTCGCACTTCTCTCTGAATCAGAAACTCAGAGCGGCTTACAATCTCCTATTTCTTCCCCCCACCCACAACAGGCACCCTGTGAGGTGGGTGGGGCTGAGAGAGAGCTCTCACAGCAGCTGCCCTTTCAAGGACAACTCCTGAGATAGCTATGGCTGATCCAAGGCCATTCCAGCAGCTGCAAGTGGAGGAGTGGGGAATCAAACCTCGTTCTCCCAGATAAGAGTCCGAACACTAAACCACTACACCAAACTGGCTCTCCAGTCCGAGGACTGAGTAAAGACTGAGCAAGTTTATTATTGGCAAGCCTTGAGGATTTGGAAAGAGTCATAAAGTTGGCAGGATCCATCCTTGGGAGGAGATGTGCCCCAATTGTGATAATTGCTGGCAGCTGCATGGTCATTTATCTAACAGGAGTTAGTTTTTCTTACCAACCTGGTGACTGGATGACGCTACAGGCTCCCTCCAAGGACCTTTTGGCAACAAGCTGTAACTTCGTCTTGAGATTTACAAGCTTCTTTTCTACTTAAATGTCTTTTGCCATTGCTTGATACTGGATGTTTCTGTTATCTGCATCCTCTGTGTTTGAATGGTTCCCCCCTCCCTTAATTAAATATAAAAGTCTCTTTTTATTTGTGCTGCGTGCTGAAAGCTGTTTTTCTTTGCCACTAACGAGTGGAAATTGACTTATTGGAAAGGACCCCAAGGTCAGTGGAATCAGACACGTTACTAATATTTTTGCCTGGGAGTTTTTGAAATGCTTTGCTATTCACACCCCCTGCCCCTTCTGAACTATGCTCCACTCAACCTGCCTAATGGAAAAAAGAAATTTCAAATGAAGTGCTTGTCTGGTTTATCTGGCCCCTTTGCGGTAGGGTGAAGAGCAGCATGTCTTCTCTATGGAGAGTTTCAGCCTCATCCTCTTCTGTCTGCCGGACTCTCAAGGCCAAGCACGTTCATCAAGGCATCTCAAACACTTGGCACAGTTCTCATTACCTGGGAACTGTAGCTGATGCAGTGAATCACAAGCCTGGAGCAATAAGCTGACTCCCATCAGCTGATCGATGCTGCTGATTGTGCAAGTCCAAATGCAGTGCATGCGCTCAATGTGTTGCTGATCCTGTGGTGACTACGCGGCATACTAGACTGGCAATGTCACAAACTGCGGGTAGATGCCAACAGCAGCTATCTACCCACCACTGCCCTGCCAATAACCAGCCAGTGTGGTGTGGCACTTAAGAGTATGGGATGGGGATTAGGGTTGTCAGCAGCCAGGTATGGCCTGGAGAGCTCCTTGAACTACAGCTGATCTCCAGATGATGGTGATCAGTTGCCCTGGAGAAAATGGCTGATTTGGAAGGTGGCCTCTATGGAATTATGCTCAGCTGAGGTCCCTCCCCTCCCCAAACTTTGCCCTACTCAGGCTCCATCCCCAAATCTCCATGAATGTTGAAATCAGAATTGGCAGCCCTAACCAGTTTATGGGGGGGGGGGGTGTGAATCCTACACTACTGTTGAAGCTAGCTGCTCCCACACTCTCACAACATCATCACTTGAATAAACTGGAGGAGAGGGAGAATGATGGAAGTCTTCTCTGTTGGGGAGAAAGGCAGGAAGAAACCAAGTAAATCAGTAAGTAGAACTGTGATCAGATACCATGATTGCCACAGATGAACATATGAAGCTGCCTTATACTGAATCAGACCCTCAGTCCATCAAAGTTAGTATTGTCTACTCAGACTGGCAGTGGCTCTCTAGATTTTCCACACCTATTTGTCTGCACTGTTTTTAGTTGGAGATGCCGGGGATTGAACCTGGGATCTTCTGCTTACCAAGCAGATGCTCTACCACTGAGCCACCATCCCTCCTCTATGTTCTACCACTGAGCCACATACATAGATAGCTTTAAAAGGGATCAGATAGACTCAAGGAGGAGGAGACACCCGTCAGTAGCTACTGGCCACATCTAAAGAGAAGTTCCATGTCTACAGGCAATCAGGTAGGCATGCCAGCTTCCAGGTGGGACCTGAGGATCTTCTGGAATTACAGCTCATCTCTAGATTGTAGAGCTCAGTTATCCTGGAGAAAATGGTTGCTTTGGAGGGTGGAGTCTATGGCATTGTACCTCACTGAGGTCCCTGTCCTTTCCAAGCTCAATCTCCAGATCTCTGGGAGTTTTCCAGCCTGGATCTGACAACCTTATTCCCCCATTCGCCACTGGTGGCCAAAAGGGACATAGTAATGCTTACAGGCAGGGAGCACAGGATTGCCAGGACAAGTCTGACAACCAGCAGGAGGGTTGGGGCAGAGACATGAGAGAGGGATCTATGATTCTATATTTTGATGACATTATGGGGTCCACCATGAAGGGCTGCTCCCCCAGGGATGTTTGCAAAGCAATAGAAGAAAAACAGGCCTCCCCTATTGGACGGTCTGGCATGTCTTTCAAACATGGCCATTGCACCCCCAAAGACTGGGTTACAACAACACTCGCTGGAAAAGGCAATAAGGCAAGGAAAAGTTGAAGGCAGCTGGGAAAGAAAAACAGACAAGAGGTGTGTTGACTCAATCAAGGAAGCCAAAGCCTGCAGTTTGCAAGAGCGGAGCAAGACTGTTAACCAGAGGGTTTCCATAAGACAGCTTGGCAGCACAAACACATCTTCTACCGAGATATGGCATACATTAATAATTACATTCATTTCATAGCTGGTGTTTATTTCCCCTGGCTACTACAAAGAAAAGAGCCACTGGATGTACTGCTGATGTTGCATTCAGAGGGTGTTTTGTTCAGGTAACAGGGAGACACAGCTGAGCACAGGTGATGTCATCTCAGACAGGTGCCCTTTCACAAGATAATCATCAGCAGGAGCCCAGCGAAGGTTGGGAAGAGGAGCCCAGTGGTCTGCGATCGCCCTGAAGCTTTGGGGGTGCAATGGCCATCAACGAAATAAATGCCAGACCCTTCAATAGGGGACTCCTTTTTCTCTTTTATTGCCTGGCAAACCTCCTTGGTGGTGCAGCCCTTCATGGTGTCTTCACTGATATTGAGATCTGGGTATGGAAGACAAGATCGAAGACAAGATGAAAAGTCAAGTCAACCCTCCCTTCCCAGCAACTGCATTCCGAAGATCATAAAAAAGATAAGAAAATAGAGTGGAATATCATGCTCCGGAGGGTTTTCTGTTGGTGCTGATTTCAAATTTCTTATCCTAGTCCAGAGTTACCCAGAATGGTGTCTATAGATGATATAGTGCCCACCAAGTGTTTTGAGGAATTGGGTGGGGACAGGTGTAGCTTTTGCCCACCAAGGCTTCTGATTGGCCACTGGAGATTTGATCAGCTGTGCCACCACAGCATGGGGATCTTCACTATGTGACTGAAAGTCAGCTGAGGCAGCCATTTTGTGGCTTGCCCCACCTCCTGGAGCAGTTGTTGGCTGGCTACCATTGTGTGCATACGCCCACCATGCTTTGTCAGAATTCCAAAGGAGTCTGAAGGGTGAAAACGTCTGGGGACTCTTGCCCTAGACCAATTGCATTCTTTATGGGATGTCTCATGCTCTCTGCTGGGATTAAAAAAAAAAAAAATGCTGCAATTTGCATTGGACCTTACTGGGAAAGACAGCTGACTGATGAAGTAAATAAAGAAACAAAATGAGGAGGACCTTGCTGAATCTGATCAGAAGTCCCTTTAGCCCACCATCTGATTTCCCTCAGTGGCCAACCAATAATCTTCTGGCAACCCACAAACAGTTGTGAAGGCATCCTCTTGTTCGTCCCTCCGCAGCTGCTCTTCTGGTGCCTTGTGGTGTGGGGGCTCCTCTTGGACATCGTGTCTCCCTTTCTCCTTGAGCTTAGCCAGTTCCCTTTTTAAAGCCTTCTGAGCTAGTGACCTTCATAAGAAGAGACCTGCTGGCTCAGACCAGTGGTCCATTAAGTCCAGCCTCCATGATTTGCACAGTTACCTTGTAGGGAGGCCTACCGCTGGATTGAAATGAACTTACAAGTGAGGGAAATGAGAGTGCAGAAAAGCCCCAGGATCGGAGAGAACCAGGTTTAGAGACTCACAGCTCTGGAAGTTTACTGGGTGGGTGAATGTGGGCCAGTTGCAGACTCTCTGCCTGACCTACCTCACAAGGCTATTGTGAGGATAAAACAGAGGAGAGTCAAAGTGTTCTTGCAATTGGCTTTGGGGACCCCATCGGGGGGGCAGGGGACAGAGACTTAGTGTCTACATAAATAAGTATTACTGGATAAAACTGAACTCAACTAAGCAAGGGGGAAGAACTGCCAAAGCTCATTCATTGCAAGCAAAAATCATACTTACGAAGGAATCTAAATGAGACCAAATCAAAGCATTGAGTGTCAGCTCCAGTACAAGTCATCATTTTGCCAGTACAAGTTCCATTGGCAGCGAAGCAGTTTGGGCATTGTATTCCATTTGTGGTATCATCCTTTTCAACTATAGGATTCAGGACAAAAAGGAGTTAACACGAAGAGCGGGAAAGCGGAAACAGAGACTCCAGTATTGTTGTTAAATGCATTTCAATCAGACAATCTTCCTTCTTGTAGTTTCACACTATCATCTTGGTTTGGAATGCTAAGCTTAAAGGTCAAACAGTGCACAACATTCTGTAATTCTTTTCATACTGCAGACAACATAGCTGCTGGATTTTGGCAGGCAGTGACTGTTAAGTGCGAGAAGCAGTTCAGGGAGGACCCATTAAGAAGATCTTTCTCTATGCATGAATACCCAATCTTTCTCTTTTAAACAGCAGTCCCAGTAGCTGAACAGAATTTTGAAAAAGAATCTGCAAAAAGAATCATGGCTCTGTATGCAGAGTGTTGTTCTATCCCAACCAGTGTTCCCTCTAAGTTTCGCAGGGCCTGTAAGACGGAGCTCTTCTGCCAGGCTTTTAAGAACATAAGAGAAGCCATGTTGGATCAGGCCAATGGCCCATCCAGTCCAACACTCTGTGTCACATAAGAGAAGCCATGTTGGATCAGGCCAGTGGCCCATCCAGTCCAACACTCTGTGTCACATAAGAACATAAGAGAAGCCATGTTGGATCAGGCCAATGACCCATGCAGTCCAACACTCTGTGTCACATAAGAACATAAGAGAAGCCATGCTGGATCAGGCCAATGACCCATGCAGTCCAACACTCTGTGTCACATAAGAACATAAGAGAAGCCATGCTGGATCAGGCCAATGACCTATCCAGTCCAACACTCTGGGTCACATAAGAGAAGCCCTGTTGGATCAGGCCAATGGCCCATCCAGTCCAACACTCTGTGTCACATAAGAACATAAGAGAAGCCATGTTGGATCAGGCCAATGGCCCATGCAGTCCAACACTCTGTGCACATATATACACAGACACATACACACACACACACACACACATATATATACTGTGGCTAATAGCACAGATGGACCTCTGCTCCATATTTTTATCCAATCCCCTCTTGAAGCTGTCTATGCTTGTAGCCACCACCACCTCCTGTGGCAGTGAATTACACATGTTAATCACCCTTTGGGTGAAGAAGTACTTCCTTTTATCCTTTTTAACCTGACTGCTCAGAAATTTCATTGAATGCCCATGAGTTCTTGTATTGTGAGAAAGGGAGAAAAGGACTTCTTTCTCTACTTTCTCCATCCCATGCATAATCTTGTAAGCCTCTATCATGTCATCCCACAGTTGACGTTACTCCAAGCTAAAGAGCCCCAAGTCTTTTAACCTTTCTTCATAGGGAAAGTGTTCCAAACCTGTAATCATTCTAGTTGCCCTTTTCTGCACTTTTTCCACTGCTATAATATCCTTTTTGAGGTGCTGTGACCAGAATTGTACACAGTATTCCAAGTGAATAATTTACTGGGTGTCCTCTGAAACCTTCCTCCAGCACTTTACTATTCTTGTGCTTGAGTTGGTCAAGGGCCAGAGTGGTGTCAATGACCTGAAACTGTGCTAAGTGGTGTTAACCAGCTGAAGTCGTACCAACTGCTGAACGGTGGTTTCTGGCTGTGTTATTGTTGGAGTTGTGACCCTCTATTTTATGTATTATGTTTATGAGATATTTTTAATTTGTTGCATTTAATTGGATGTTTCATTTATTGTTACTGCAATGTTTTCATGTTGTAAGCCGCCATGAGCCTGCCTAGCAGGATAGGGCGGGGTATAAATTAAATTAAAATTAAATTAAGCAGAGTTAGCGTGAGTTAGCTCACAAATTTTTAGACTCCAGCTCACACATTTTTGTCTTCACTCAGGAAGGATGACCCCAGAGCACACTATTTTATGCAGTAGCTTGCAATTTTAATGCCTGTAGCTCACAATTTTAATGCAAGTAGCTCACAAAGTAGAATTTTTGCTCACAAGACTCTGCAGCTTAGAGGGATCATTGATCCCAACTGACCCTCTCATTTATAGAAGGACTTTTTATTGGACATTCAGTGGAAGCTCCAAGTCCTTTGTCCCTGGCTGGAAGAAGAAAAGGATGTATAGACTAAGGGGGGTGGGTTGGGGGAAAATGTAAAATGGATATCAGAAACCATGTAGAGAAATGGATAATGTATAATAATAATAAAAATATACATTGGAAAAAAAAGAAGAACTTTTTATTAGGGTCATAGCCCAGTTAAAGGTGGGGAGATCCATAGATTAATTAATCCATTAAATCAACATTCATTTTCATCTAAAAAAGAAGGGATACTCTGTTATTAGGTGATGCATGTATGTATCCCGGGAGGCAACTTCTCAGAACAGCCTTTCTCACTCATCAGATGGACTGCCATCAGGAGTGGAATTCTAGCAGGAGCTGCTTTGCATATTAAGCCATGCACCCCTGATGTAGCCAATCCTCCAAGAGCTTACAAGGCTCTTTTTTGTAAGCTCTTGGAGGATTGACTACATCAGGGAGGCGTGGCCTAATGTGCAAAGGGGCCCCTGCTAGAATTCCACCCCAGGTGGCCATTAATTGATTAAGTGCCCTGACCTGGATGACCCAGGCTGCCTTGATCTTATCAGATCTCAGCAGGGTCGACCCTGGTTAGCACTTGGATGGGAGACCACCACGGAAGTCTAGAATTGCTACACAGAAGCAGGCAATGGCAAAACACCTCTGAATGTCACTTGCCTTGATAACCCTACAAGGTCGCAACAAATCCATTGTAGATCGATGGCATTTTCCACGACCATCCCCAGCTGCTTAAGCATTTCTATTTTTAAGACTTTGGGACATTAGAATGAAGAGACCATGACTCATTGAAATGTATTAGAAAACCCAAACAAATGTGAGAACAGTATTGAATAAGTGGTTAGCGTCGATTAATTTCATTTAACTTAATTTTTTGATTTATACCCCGCCCTATCTCACAAGCGGGCTCAGAGCTTATGAACGGTTTCGTTGATATAAAAGCTGAAAAAAAGGATTATTGCTTTTGTTAACATTAGAATGAAATATTAAGGTTCCAAATGATAGAATGACGTATGCTAGAATGCTAGAAAGAAATAATATGAATAGAAACATACCTGTAACCTATAGAGACTTGGATGCAAAAAGAAATGCTTGAAAACCAGAATTATCTCATAGAGGGAGACGGGAAATATAAGTGATAGGTGATGTGATTATATTTTTTCCCCCAAATTGTTAAAATGCTATGATACTGGCACTTGAATATGATAATATTGTGAGCAGACAGACATAATTATGAAATGAACTTATTATCATACTAACATATTAATGATGTTAACCTCATTAGCATATTAATTATGAGCTTTATCAGTGACTGGAAAGTCACAGCTAATTTATATTATGTTACGGTATAAGGCTTCAGGACTTCCTGTTTGGCTGGAAGACAGGCTGCAGCTCCCTAGCAAAGGGGGATTTTATTTTCACTGTTCAGGGTATTAAAGACCTCTCTGGGGGGGTCTATGCCCATTAACCCTAGTCAAGGGTTAATCCAAGACGATGTTTATTTCCTTTAGCTGTTGATTTCGATCTAGGGGGAGGCAGGGAGCTGCCTTCTTCAGATCTTGAGATCCAGCGAATAGAGGGACCGTCAGCCATTCTCTGCAGTGGAATTTAAAGTCATTAATTTGACTTAAGCCTGTCAGGATCCAAACACTTAAAGACGGACTGACTTTAATTACAAGATAACAAAGCCGGAGTGTTGGAAGAAAGAACATCTGTAAGGTACTTTAATCTACTCTTATCTCCACTCCAAGAGACCTTGAATATTATTTAAATGTTGAGTGGATTATAAACAGATGAAGTTAAAGCGTAACTGAATAAAGAAAATTACCTTGTCAAGTTTGAACTCTGAAACTTTGAAGGTAAAAGGCTGTAGCAGAATTTGAAAACAAAAGAGGGAGTTGTTGTGATGGACTGTGGTCTGCGGTTGGTGACGTGTAAAGAAGATCGCTGTTTGTTGTGTATTCACTCCTACAAACTGTTGGAATTCAAACAGACTGAACTGAACTAAGGCATAACTGAAAGAAAATTCAGCCTGTGAAAATTGGATGTTGTTAAATTAATAGCCTCGAAAGATATTTGAGAAAAGGACAAATTGTTTTGAATACCTGTGGCTGTGGTTTCTTCACGAATTTCAAAGACTGCGATACTAGACACGAGATCAGAGCAAACTGTACCAGGAAGAAAAAGGGGCTGGCCAATAAAACAGAGCCTGTAAGGATTACAGAAGCTGTGACATCTGACCCTTGAACCAGGAAGGAATTAAGACTAAGACCAAGAAAGACCTCTCTAGAACTGAACTTTACCATAGAGAAATAACGATTGCCATTTTAAAAGGGAGAAAAACTGTCAAATTTGTTAAAAATCAATATCTTTGCCTAGGAAGACAAGAGGAAAACGAAATTAGTCTCATTTGAAAAAAACATGTTCTAAGCTATTGGACTGGGTGTTGAATTTTAATTGGCGAATTTTTTTTTAAGGTTTGGTGACTTTTTATATGTCAGAAGGGAGAAAAACACGTGCAAGGGCTCATTCATTTGACAAGATGCAATCCCAATTTGACTCTCTGGAATCGAAAATATTAAAAGCTATGGACAAAATGCAAATGGCAATGAAAAAAGAATTCAAAAAAGAAGTTGGAGATCTTAGAAAAGATATAGAGGGTTTCAAGGATGAGATAAAAATAGAGTTAAGGAGGTAGAGAAGAAAGTGGATACACATGCCTCTACCTTGTTAAAACTTCAAGAGAAGGTCACAATACATGATTGCAAGTTGATGAAAACACAAGTTCATCTGAGAGGGGTACCTGAAAAGGAAGAGGCAGATTTAATGGGATATATGGTGAACATTATCACTGAATATTTAGAGGAAGACCCTGACAAATTTAGGAGTATGCTGGATGGTGCCTATAGAGTCAACTCAGTGTATGCGAAGGATAAAGACCTGCCAAGAGACATTGTCATAAGACTAAGATCAAAAGATTTGGCAGGAAAAATTTTGAGTAAAGGTTACCAAAACGCTTGGGCCATAGAAAAGAGCAAAATTAAAATAATGAAAGAGCTACCAAGACAAGTGATTAGTGATAGGAAGAAATACAAGAAGTTAACCGACCAGCTGCATGCAGAGGGCACAAGATATAGATGGATAATACCTGAAGGTCTTGGATTTGAACAACATGGGAAAAGGATCACAATAAGGAGTGAACAAGAGATGCATAGCTTTTTTGAACAGAACAAAGAATCAACATCATAATGGAGTACAAACTATTATCTTGGAATATAAATGGACTAAATTCACCACAGAAAAGAAGGAGAACATTTCATTGGATTAAAAAACAAAAATGCAACATAATCTGTTTACAGGAAGTTCATATACAACGCAAAGACAGTAAATTTTTCTGGAATAGAAATTTGGGGCTGGAATTTTTTTCATTAGCAGAACAAAAGAAAAGAGGGGTAGTCTTCTATATCAAAGAACAACTTGAGCAAAAATTAATATTTAAAGATAAAGAAGGAAGATACATCGCTGTAGAGGTGACAATGGAGGCAAAAAAACCATTATTATTAGGATTATACGCGCCCAACGGAGTGAAAGATAAATTCTTTAAAGACATCAATTGACAACTGGATGAAAAGACATACGATCAGGTCTTGATGATGGGCGATTTTAATGGGACAATACAAAATAATATTGACAGATCAAACCAAAAGAAGAATGATAAAGAAGGAAAGCTACCCAATTCTTTCTTTGAGTTGATTAAACAGGAGAACTTAGACATTTGGAGAAAGTTCAACCCTGAAGTAAGAGACTATACTTTTTTCTCAGCGAGACATAACTCTTTCTCTAGAATAGACATGTTATGGGGTTCCCAAAGCCTGGGCCTCATAACAAAAAAAAATTGAGATTCTACCAAAGGTTTGGGCGGACCATAATCCAACATGCTGGTCTACAAAATTGCAAAAGAAAACAAGAAGATGGAGAATTAATGAGGATTTACTACAAGATAAAGACATTGTGGCACTCTTAGAAAAGAAGACTGCAGCATTCTTCCAAATAAATGAAACGGATGATATGGAATTTCAAACAGTATGGGACACCTATAAAGCAGTAATGAGAGGACTATTAATCACACTGAATAATAAAGATAAAAGAGCTAAAGAAGAAAGGTTGTCAGCATTGCAAAATGAAATAAATAAAAAAGAAAGGGATTTGAAAAAAAGGCCAGGGAAAAAGAAATTAATAAAAGAAATTACTATATTACAATCCCAAGTTAAGCACTTGCTGAACAAAGAATTAGAATGGGAAAAAAGTCTGAAACAGAAATCGTTTGAAAGTGCGAATAAACCCGGTAAATATTTGGCCTGGCAATTGAAGAAAAAGAAAGAAAGTAAAACCATAAATAAAATTATGGTAAATGGGAAAGCAATAGTAGATCAAGAAGGAATCAAAAGAGAATTTTTTAAATGTTATGCAAATTTATTTAAAGGTGTGAACATAAGGAAAGAAAAAGTGGAAGAGTACCTATGGAATATCCAAGTGGCACCTTTGACGGAGTATATGAAAAAGACTTTAAATGACCCAATAGAGAAAATTGAAATAGAAGCAGCAATAAAACAACAACAACAACAAAATTTTATTTATATCCCGCCCTCCCCGCCGGAGCAAAGCAATGAAAAAAGGCAAAGCCCCAGGGCCAGATGGATTTACATCAAAATTTTACAAAACTCTTAAAGATGAGATAACACCCAAACTGTTGAAATTGTTAAATACGATAAGAGAAGAAGGGAAAAATCCAAATACTTGGAGGGAAGCTGTAATTTCTTTGATTCCTAAAGAAGATAAAGATATCACAAATGTGAAGAATTATAGACCAATTTCATTGTTGAATAATGACTATAAGATTTATTCAAGAATTTTAGCAGAGCGATTGAAGCAATATTTGATCAACTTTATAAACAAAGACCAAGCCGGATTTCTTCCTAAAAGACAAATAAGAGACAATGTAAGAGCTGTTATTAATGTTGTGGAATACTATGAGAAGCATCCAGAAAAGGAAGTGGCCTTATTTTTTGTGGATGCAGAAAAAGCCTTTGACAATTTGAACTGGGTCTTTATGTTTGCGGTAATGGAAAAAATAAACTTAGGGGAACAATTTATAAAAATGACAAGAGCAGTATATACGGATCAACAAGCAAAATTGTGCATAAATGCAGATCTTACCAAAGAATTGAAAGTAAGTAAAGGAACAAGGCAAGGATGTCCGTTATTACCATTGTTGTTTATAATGACCCTTGAAATTTTGTTACAACAAATACAAAAAGATAAAGAAATAGAAGGACTAAAAATTAGAAGATTCTCTTATAAATATAAAGCTTTTGCAGATGACATAGTGTTCATATTGGAGAACCCGATTCAAGTGTCACCTTTGTTGCTAGCTAAGATAAAAGAGTATGGAGAGTTAGCAGGACTATATATAAACAAAGAGAAATCGAAATTCTTATGTAAAAATATGCAACCAAATAAAATAAAAGAATTGCAAAAGGTGACGGGTTGTGAGGTCACTACTAAAGTCAAATATCTTGGAATAGAGATAACAATGAAAAATATTGATCTATTCAAAAATAATTATGAAAAACTGTGGTGTAAGATGGACAAAGATTTGATGGAATGGAATAGGCTTAACTTGTCCTTACTGGGCAGGATAGCTGCAATTAAGATGAATATTTTGCCAAGAATAATGTATTTGTTTCAAATCATCCCGATTGTAAAAGATGCCAAACAATTTAACAAATGGCAAAGGAAGATTTCTGACTTTGGGCCGGAAAGAAACCAAGGATTAAGATGAAGATTTTAATAGATGCTAAAGAGAGAGGTGGTTTTCAACTTCTGGATTTAGGATTGTATCATGATGCAGTTTGTTTGACATGGATTAAAGATTGGCTAATGCTGTTAGATAAAAAACCTTTATGGTTAGAAGCTCATGGGAATAAATTCGGCTGGCACGCGTACATGTGTTATGGGAAGAATAAAATGGACGGTTTTTTCTCTCACCATTATATCAGAAATAGTTTACTAAATACTTGGATAAAATATAAGAAATATTTGGGACGAGAGAAAACCGCTATGGATAGTGCCAGCAGAAGTAATAAAAATAACAGCTGAATCCGATGAAGAAAGAGAGATGTCGTATAATCAACTGCTCAAGATTCAAGGAGACAAAATCGAATTAAAATCCTCAGAAGAGTTAAACAATAAGTACGATTGGTTTCAAATGCAACAAATCAAAAGCTTGATAGAAAATGATATTAAATCGCAGGGAATCAGATGAGAACAAACAGAACTGGAAAGGGTCCTGCTTGGAGATAATGAAAAATTGATATCAAAAGTATACAAATTATTATTGAAATGGTCTACAGAAGAAGTAGTAAAGTCTCAAATGGTCAAATGGGTAATCAATGTGAATAGAGAAATACAAATGGATGCGTGGGAGCATCTTTGGAAGAACTCAATGAAGATCTCAACTTGTCAGAGTATAAAAGAGAACTGTTTTAAGATGATGTATAGGTGGTATATGACTTCGAAAAAACTGGCTAAGATGAGTAAAAAGATGTCGGATAGATGTTGGAAATGTAAAAAACATGAAGGTTCTTTCTTTCATATGTGGTGGACTTGTGAAAAAGCGAAAGAGTACTGGAAGATGATACAACAAGAAATCTCCATAATTTTGGGTTACGACTTAAAGAAAACTGCAGAGACATTCTTACTTGGATTACAATTAGAAAAATTTCCAAAGGAAGACAGGACTCTAATCTAGTACTTGGTATCAGCTGCTAGGACATTGTATGCGCAGCTATGGGAACAAGAAAAAATACCAGAGAAATGGGACTGGACTATGAAAGTTTTATCGTGGAGTGAAATGGACAAACTAACTAGAACGCTAAGAGATTATGATTTAGAGATATTCAAAAAGGAGTGGAAGAAATTTAAAGGATATATGGAGAAAGAGTGGAATGTAAAAAGACATCGGACAATTTTTTAGCATTAATGAGAAAAAAATATATATATATTGAACTTTGAGCAGTTAGTAGTACCTTTAATATTGAACTTGAATCTATAACTTCGGGGAAGTCAACATTGGAAGGAGGGGGGATTGAAACGCCATATGGGTTAGCACTGAAAATTTATAATTAAGATTTGTAACCATATGTTATTAATAAATTGTTAAAACACATGTTACGGTATAAGGCTTCTAAGTGATATTAGAATTGCATGCACATTTTATGTTATATAATGACAGAGCAGATCATAGACTCTAATAGAGATGAGTTACTATGCTAGTAGAAATAATTACTTATTATATGTATACTTTCTTCTCCCCCCCCATTCTCCCCAATCCAACTTTCCTGTTTGCAATATTAATAAAACTTTTTTTTTTTTAAAGGAAAGAAGTATACAAGTATGCCTTTCTCACCCACCTGGGATGTAACCACCATTGCAGAATGGAGCTCATAGAATGAGCTGCATTGGAAAAGGGATCAAAGGACAAGGTGAGGGGTGGAACACGATGAGGAGGAATATATATACCTACAGTAAGCACTTTCCATTGCGCAGGGATCATCATAGCAACAGGTGGTGTGAGAACGGATGTATCTTCTATGCCCCATAGTCATGGACATTTTAGGAGCTGCACAGGTCTCAGCAGAAGCGCAGCCTTTCGTTGTTTTCAGAGATTTGTAGTTATCTGCAGAGGCAACAGAAAGCAAGAGATTTCTTTTGAGAGCAGCAGAACATCTGTCATTGTGGTCAGTGAGATGTGTTGCAATGGCTTGTGATGGGATGGAGGATTGGATGCTGCATGGAAGCCTTGGAGAACATTCTCATGGCCCACATATGGTCAGAGATGGGCTGAAACTCTGTCCAAAAGTGCAGTGGTGTCAGTTCTCCTATAACAATGAAATGCCATTGTCCACTTTTGTTGGAGCACACACCACTGGAGAGCAGTGTTCCCTCTAAGCTGAGTTAGCGTGAACTAGCTCACAGATGTTTAACCTCCAGCTCATACATTTTTGTCTTAGCTCAGGAAGGATGACCCCAGAGCACAGTAATTAAGGCAGTAGCTCACAACATAAATGCCAGTAGCTCAAAACTTTAATGCCAGTAGCTCACAAAGTAGAATCTTTGCTCACAAGACTCTGCACCTTAGAGGGAACATTGCTGCAGAGGACCCCGCATCCCCAGTGCCCCGTACCTTAAGTTTCAGCCCTATTCTTCTTTGAACCCAACAGAAGGCAACACAATCCTGACTGTTAGACAGAACCAAACTAGGAGGGGTCCCAAGTTTGATGAAAAGCATTACACAGTAGGCACAGTCCCATGACCCCTTACCTGGCAGTAAGTTCTGTTGAACTGATATAAATTTACCAGTGAATAGACCTGCATATGATAGGACACTGTCCCCTTTTTTTGTAAATTAGTCATACGTGTGGATTAAAATTTGGGGGGATAACATCATACAGGTATCAACAAGGAATCAATTATCAGGAAAGGACTTGGACTGAATAATTGTAAAGAAAACAACTCCGTCTGCTGACCCAGATTCTACATTCACCAGATGTTACTTTACGCCTCGCCACTACAGACCCTTGCTACATTCTTCAGCATCCTGGATGATAGCTAAATTTGTGGACAGGGATAACTAGAATCCAGTCCACCAACACTACCATCCAGATTTTTCTTAAAAATGTAGCCCTTTCCCAATGAAGAAAGATTAAAGTGTTTGGGGCTCTTTATCTTGGAGAAACGTCAACTGAGGGGGTGACATGATAGAAGCTTACAGGATTAAGCATGGGATACAGAAGGTAGAGAAAGAAGTATCTTTCTCCCTTTCTCACAATACAAGAACTCATGGGAACTCAATGAAATTGCTGAGCAGTTGAGTTAGAACGGATAAAAGGAAGTACTTCTTCACTCAAAAGGTGATGAACACATGGAATTCACTGACACAGGAGGTGATGACAGCTACATGCATAGAGAGCTTCAAGAGGAGATTGGATAAACATATGGAGCAGAGGTTCACCAGTAGCTATTAGCCACAAGGTATAGATGGAACACTCTGTCTGGGGCAAATGATGCTCTATATTCTTGATGCTTGGAGGGTGGGCAACAATGGGAGGGCTTCTACTGTCCTGGCCCTACTGGTGGACCACCTGATGGCACCTAGTTTTTTTGGCCACTGTGTGACACAGATACTGATTTTGCACTCAGCTTACCCCTCTGTCACGTTCCTTTTCTCTGCATGGCGTCCTTCGGATTTTCCGCTATCTGTTCTGGAGCTGCAGCAAACATCACAGTTTTTGCGGGGCAAATGGAAACTGGTTTTTAGTGGTTTCCATTTGCCGCGTGAAAACCACGATGTTTCCTGCAGCTCTGGAGCAGATCGTGGGAAATCTGAAGGATGCTGCGTGGAGAAGAGGAATGTGACAGAGGGGTAAGCTGAGTGCGAAATTGGTCAGAGTGTTGGACTGGATGAGCCATTGGCCTGATCCAAGATGGCTCCTTTTATGTTCTTCTGTTCCAGCCCACCTGGATGGTTTGCAAAAGTAGACAATTCCAAGTGAAATTTTAATTTTATTCTATGAAAAATTGGGGGGGGGGCATCTAGGAACAGTGTCATGCAGGATAGAGACATCTGCACTTCTATTGGCCCTTGAATTGCCCCATTTCCACTTCAAATGGAGATATTATAGGCCCTGAGAAGCAGCAGGATGAGGGTTGCAGCTCTCTGTTGGGAAATTCCTGGAGTATTCGGGACAGAACCTGTGGGGGGCAGAATTTGGAGAGGAAGCAGAGTAGGGATGTAATCTGTAGGGTCTTCCCTTTGAAGCTGCCACTTTCTCCAGGGAAACTCATCTCTGTATTCTGTAGATCAATGACAGCATCTGGAGGAATCCAGGGTCCACCTGGAGGTTGGCAACCCTGAGCAGAACTAATATAAATTGCAGCTCATGTTGGGGAAATGGCATGAGACACTGCCAGTGAACCATGTGGAACCTGAAGCCAGCCTCTCCAGTCCAGCCCCCAAGTCAATCATCCAGACATTAAACCACCTTGTCTGGATCTGCAGCCTGTCCACCCCCCTGACCCAGTACATAGTCCATTGAACATATGAACATATGAAGCTGCCTTATACTGAATCAGACCTTTGGTCCATCAAAGTCAGTATTGTCTTCTCAGACTGGCAGCAGCTCTCCAGGGTCTCAAGCTGAGGTTTTTCACACCTATTTGCCTGGACCCTTTTTTTGGAGATGCCAGGGATTGAACCTGGGACCTTCTGCTTCCCAAGCAGATGCTCTACCACTGAGCCACCGTCCCTCCTCCCCATTGTACGCACCTAAAGAAATGTCAATAGTGGTTACGGCACAGAAGTCTTCCCGAGGTTTGCAATCTTTCGCCTTACCATAACAGGTACGGCCAGGGGCAGAACAATGCTCACACGTCTGAAAAAATCCTAGAGAGAGAAAAGAAAGAGCAGCATGGAGATTGTCATTCTTCTCCTCTCTTCTGCTTTAACTTCACAACCCACTTCTAAGGTTTGGGGCAGATGACAAAAAGTGAGGGGCCCAAGAGGACCCAAGAAATTTCAGGGCACAGCAGAAATGCAAACCTGGGTCTCCCAGCTTTTAGTCGGACACTCTAACTGCCACACCAGACAGGCTACCCTCCTGCAGGATCCCTGCATTGAATAGTTTGCTCATCTTCATCCTCCTCCTCCTCCTCCTCCTCCTCCTTCTTCTTCTTCTAATTCTTCTTCCTCATGCTTTTTCTTCTTTGTCTGTTTTTCCATTTTCTCACATTATTATACTTATATAAGCCAAGAACTCAATAATTGCAACAATAAAAAACATAAAATTTGTACCTCCACATTTGAGTGCAAAGATCTAAAACAACATGGGGATATTAAAAAACCCCCCCACAAAATTAAAATATCGTTTTGGGCAAAGCACTATATTAATTTACATTAGGCATGATGTATTAAAAAAAAAAAAAACCATTTGACAAAACTTGACTATTTAAAAGAATTATCTACAAGGATTTGGCATTTGGCTCCAATCTCTATTGTGCATAAGAGGCAATGCTCTCTCTCTCTCCCCCTCTCTCTCTCATTAATGCTAGTTTTTCTTGTTGTTTCTCCTAACGGGAAGCTGGAGATCTCCAAGGGCAGATCAAACACAGATTTGGGATGTGGCACTCTGCAGTAGTGCCATGGGGCCGCATGCAATGTTTTCAATTCGATTCTCTCTCTCTCTCTCTCTCTCTCTCTCTCTCTCTCTCTCTCTCTCTCTCTCTTTCTCTCTCTCTCTCATCAGCAGCATAAATCACACACATACAAACACACACATCAGCAGTAGCAATCACGATTATTGTTGTTATTAAAACTCTTACAGGAGTTACGCTACAAGCAAATGCAGTTGACTATAAAACGTGTTCCCATTTAGCATATGGTATCTTTCCAAATTATGGGCTGCCTGCTGCCTACCTTTCCCAGCTTACGTCACCTCAGTTAAGCTGCTCTTTTATGTTAGGAAGACTTAATGTTTTACCCTCAGCGGTACTGTCTGGGAGGTTTGCCAACATCCCTTATCAGGAAAGATTCTGCCCATGTAATGGAAGGCACCTCAAAATGGACACCCATGTTTTACTTCACTGTGACTTCTATGGGGAAGTGCGGGACTGTATAATCAAACCTATTCTGTCTAACCTTTATGGACTACCTGAGGTAAAGTTGGTTTGCTTTCTGTTATCTGTCCGATGTTCCCATACCACTAGCCTACTTGCAAGGTACCTTTTGGCTGCCGTAACAATCAGGGGACAAAAGACTAGCTCCCCTTCTTGATGCTTGACTAGTTTTTATAACTGAAACTCTGTGCAACTTCGCCATGCTGTACTTTTTACGTCTATGCCAATAAAGGTATTTGGATTGGATTGGATAATTAGGGTTCCTTCCAGTTGGGGAAACCAAAGAAATCAGACATTTTGAGAAGGGCAGCAGTTGCTTTGTAGAAAAATGGGAGTTCATCCAGGGATTGTTATGCAGCTGCACCTACTATTCAATGGACAAGGTGGGGAGGAGGAGGGGGAACCCTCAGACCTGTGAGCTCCTGCTGGACCCAAGGCCTGGAGAAGAAGACATTGGATTTATATTCCACCCTCCACTCAAGAGTCTCAGAGCGGCTCACAATCTCCTTTATCTCCCTCCCCCACAACAGACACCCTGTGAGGTGGGTGGGGCTGAGAGGACTCTCACAGCAGCTGCCCTTTCAAGGACAACCTCTGCCAGAGCTATGGCGGACCCAAGGCCATCTCAGCAGGTGCAAGTGGAGGAGTGGGGAATCAAACCTGGTTCTCCCAGATAAGAGTCTTCACACTTAACCACTACACCAAACTGGGGATTAGGAAGGTGACATTTGCAGTTTGGTTCACTCTCACGCGCATACAAACACAGACATCAGCAGCAGAAATCATTGTCATTGTTGTTATTAAAAACTCCTACAGGAGTTAAAGTATAAGCATATTCAGTTGACCATAATTAGGGTGACAGAAAGAGAGAGGATCACTTTCTTCCAGCTCTCCTGTGACCTTTGAAATTTCAGCCATCTTGTTTCCATTCCATTCAAGTGACACCAGTGAGATGTGGCCCAAGAGAAGCCAGTAGAAGACTTCCCTCATGGGCTACTCAACCCCCTTCTTACCTGTAGTGAGAAGCACAGGGAGGAGAAAGACAAAGAGTCTTGGGAGAATCTCCATGATGGTGGATAGTGTCAAAGCAGATGTAAAAGCTCTCTTGATGAGGCAATTTATCTGGATCTGAAATAACATCCAATATGATCACTTACCATAGGGTTCATGTAACTAGACAAGCAGGTGGAAATTTACCACCCCTTTGGGGCAGCAAGAATAGTTTTGAGCCCAAATTCAAAATTCTCTTTAGTTACAGTGGGCATCACAAGGCTATCATGTGGTCATGTGCCTGCTGTGGTAACTTATCTTTGGTTCAACATTCAGCCTAGAATGTGTGGAGAGGACAGGACCAGACACAGAACCTCTGGTGACAGATTAAGGGGATGGGATTTGGTGAAGGTCTCTCTCCAAGATAACTCTGGGAGAAGTAGCTGAAGGGTGAGAGAGGATTGTGGGGAGATGGTGAGGGGTCAGGTTACTCCATCAGGTGAAAGACAGAGAAGCCCAAAGGGAGAATGTTATTATTTATTCATGTGTAGCTTTTCCTGCTCTCTTACCATACAAATGCCCAAGAGGAGAAGTTCAGGAGATGAATGTTACCTTCAAAAGCCAGTGATGGTCATCAGCTTTTTGAGAAATGCCCTCATCTTAACTCACACTGACCACAGAAACAGAGTTCTGGCTCATCTCCAACAGTTTCCAGCTCTCTTAAGATTCTAATTCTCTTAAAGTGACACTCCCTTTTTACCACAACCGATTGTGATGGAGCTGAGTTGCCCAGTTGTTCAGGCTGTACGAGGAATACAGTCATGCTACAGAACGTCTGTTTGAGCCAATGTATGGCTTAAATTCCCATCCTGTGAGCGAGAGTCCCCTATATTCACTTATATACGGACATTGTGCTCGCTAGTTTGGTTGCCAGGGTGCCTATGATTTTCTTAATTTCTTTGGAGAAAACACAGCAGCTTCAATTGCTGGTAGTGCTTATGTATGTTTTTGTATGTACAATATATGTGTGAGGGTTTTGTGTGTAGGATTGCTAATATATAAATTGTTATGAATATATTTTGATATTTTTTTACATGAAATTTGGTGCACAGTTTTGTTGCTTCACTCTAGCTTGCGCTGTGCATCCCTTACTCAAACCTTTTGTGGTACAGTGCCTTTTGGAGTGGAGGTTCCCCTTGAATATCATCTCTCCCGGTCTCCTTTTCAAACCTATCTGAGTTAGCGACCTGCATAAGAAAAGACACCTGCTGGCCCCAAGCATTAATTCCATGGGGTCCAGCACTCCCACTTTGCGTAGTTGCCCCGGAGGACCACCGACGGCGCATAGAGCCAAAGGCCTTCTAATGTTCCCTTCTAGCACTTGATTGCCTCTGGTTGATTGCCTCTGGGCAGGGAGAAAGAAATGGCAAACTGACAGAAGGGTTCAGAGTAAAATCCAAATCATGAGAACAATAACCCATGTAAGATCTTTCATTAGAACCAATCAAAATGAGACTGACAGGAGTATAAGTTTTTGAGTTCAGTGAAATATTTCATTATGGAAAAAAATAACTGACCGTTTGCAAAGTTCCTTGTCTCCTCACACAAATTCAAACTTCTCAGACAAATGGTTTCCTTTTATGGAATATGTTACAGGAACTTTAACCTACTTTCTTCTGTAATTTTCTTATCTATTCATTAGCATTCTTCTTTCCTACTACTTCTAGGCACAGAAGTGGGTACCTTCAGTTTTATCTATATTTATCTTCTCTTTAATTTACTCTTGTCACTCTATCCTTTTTCCTTTCCTATCCTCTCTTTTCATTCAGTTTCCTCTTAAAAAGTGTTAAACATGCTTTCTCTGAATACTGAAAGCGGAGAGATCTTCCAACCTCTGGTTCTTATGGTACCATACAAGCTTTGTATTATTTGCATGTTTCATACAGCTTTGCATGTATTTAGGTTCCACATTTATTTTTGTACTCTGTTTTGTTTCGGCTATTTTTTACTTATATTGCATGCTACAACTTGTGTTCTGTACAACATTATTTATTTCAAATAAACTTATAATTTAAAAAAAACACCAAAAAACCCTTCATCAGGCTGCATATTACAAATATTTTAAAAATCCTTGATGATCTGAAGGAAGCAGATGACCTGGGTCATGGCCTTCAGTTGAAGCCTTTTCAGTGAAATGCTGAGCACTTAAGCAGATACAAAATGGTCTTGATGTCGGGTTGTACCAACATATTCTGGGTACAAAATAGACCTTTCCTTCATTTGTCATAGACAGTAGCCATTGAGGCACTGTTCCTCCATGAATTTGCCTAACCCCCTTTTAAAGCCACATGACCTGCATGGCCCAGGCTATCCTGGTCACATTAGATCTTGGAAGCAAAGTTGAATCGACCCTAGTGAGTACTTGAATGGGAGACCACCAAGGAAGACCAGGGCTGCTACTCATTGGCAGCAAACCACCTCTACTTGTCTCTTGCCTTGGGAATCCTACCAGGTTACCATAACTCAACTACCACCTGATGTCACTTTCCACCTCCACCATGCTGGTAGCCCTGACTCCATCCATTGGCAGTCAATCCCCCAGATGGATTACTTGTGCTCAAGGAAGGAAAGAAGGGAATTTAAGTCCTATAAGGTGTCAAGCAGACATTCTGTGGCAGGCCCATATTCCTGGTACAGCCTGAATAACTGGGCAACTCTACTCCCTCACAATCTGCTGTGGTAACGGGAGAGTCACAATCAGAATCTTAAGAGAGCTGGGAAACAGCTGGGGATTAGTTGAAATTCCATGTCTGGGTTCAGCTTCAGTTAAGTTGAGGACATTTCTTAAAAAGCTGCCAAGCATCACTTGCTTTTGAAGGTAACATTCATCTCCTGAACTTCTCCTAATGGGTATTTGTTTCATAAGGCAGCAGGAAAAGGCTACACATAGATAAATAATAACATTCTCTCTTTTGGCTTCTCCATCTTTCATCTGATGGAGTGACCTGCCCCCTCACCATCTCCCCACAATCCCCTCTCTCCTTCAACAAATCTTATTCCCTTTGACTGTCACCAGAAGATTTGTGTCTGTTCCTGTCCTCTCTCACACATCCGAGGTCATCTGAGGGCATTGATATAAGGCTGTTGACCCAAAGGTAAGGTTCCACAGCATGCACATGACCACATAGTACACCTGTGACTCCCACCAAGAGATGAGGACCATTTTGAGTTTGGGCTGCAAAATTATTCTTGATACTCTGATGGGGGTGGCAGATTTCCACCTCTTTGTCTAGTTACATGAACCCTGTGGTAAGTGACCACACTGAATGTTATTACAGATCCAGAGGAACTGCCTCATCAGAGAGAGTTTTGACATCAGCTCTCACACCATCCATCACCATGGAGATTCTCCCAAGACTCTTTGCCTTTCTCCTCCATGTGCTTTTCACTACAGGTAAGGAGGGGGCTGAGTAGCCCATGAGTGAAGTCTTTTGATGGCTTCTCTTGGGCCACATTCCACGGATGTCAGATAAATTGAATGGAAACAAGATGGCTGAAATTGCCAAGGTCATTGCGAGCTGAAAGAAAAAGATCCTCTCTCTTTCTGTCTCCTTCATAATCCCCTTCTCTAAATCTATGGGACCTTTGGCTTAATCCTCCTGTGTTTATTCCCAACTGGAAGGAAACCTAATAATGGACAACATCAATTGCTCTTTCCCCTTATATGCTGTAAAAGTTTTTAATCATGATAACAGTAATAATGATTTATTCTGCTGATGTGAGAGAGAAATCAAATTGCAAATGTTGCATGTGGCCCCGTGGCACTACTGCGGAGTGCCACATCCCAAATCTGTGCTTGATCTGCCCTTGGAGATCTCCAGCTTCCCATTAGGAGAAACAACAAGAAAAACTAGCAATGGTGTGTGTGTGTGTGAGAGAGAGAGCGCATTGCCACTTACGCATAATATAGCATGCAGCCCAATGCCAGATCATTTGAGACAATACTTTTAAACAGTCAAATTTTGTGGAGAAATTGTTTTCTTTTTTTCAATGTATCACAACTGATGTAAGAGAGGAGAAGAAAAAAGAAGAAGAAAAAAGTAGAAAGAAGAAAGAAAGAAGAAGATGATGATGATGCTGATGATTAAAAGTTAGGTCAGGACAGGAGAAATAGTGAAAAGAGAAAGCATGAGGATGAAGATAAGCGAACCATTCAATGCAGGGACCAACAGGAGGGTAGCCTGTGTGGTGTGGTGGTTAGACTGCCTGACTAGGAGCTGGGAGACCCAGGTTTGAATCCCAGATCTGCCCCAAAACTCCTTGGGTCATTCTGGGCCCCTCATTCCCTGTCAACTGTCCCAACCTCTAGAGGGGGATTGTGAAGATAAAGTGGAGGAGGGGAGAATGGTACTCTCCATTCTGCTCTTTCTTTTCTCTCTCTAGGAGCTCTTCTGGAGTGTGAGTTTTGTTATAGCCCTGGCGATACCTGTTCCGGTGAGAAAAAAACATGCTCAAATTTGGAACCCTTCTGTGCCATAACCACTACTGAGATTGCTCTAGGTGCGTGCAAAGGACCATGAACTGGGTCAAGGGGGTGAACAGGCTGCAGATCCAGGCAAGGTTGTTTAATGCCTAGGTGGAGATTGACTAGAGTGCTGGACTGGACAGGGTGGCTTCAGGTTCCACACCATCCGTCTGCAGTCTCTGATGTCACTGTCCTTGCATGAACTCCAATTTGTATCATTCCTGCTCATGTTTGCCAACCTCCAGGTGGGCCCTGTGCTTCTGCAGAAGCTATCATTGATCTATAGAATACAGAGTTGAGTTCCTCTGGAGAAAGTTCCAAGTGGGCAGCCATGTTGGTCTGAAGCAATAGAACAAAGCAGTAGACAAGTAGCACCTTTAAGACCAACTAAGATTTATTCAGAATGTAAGCTTTTGTATGCTCTTAAGCAGACTTCATCAGACAAAACTGGAATGGCAAATTCCACTCCAGTTTTGTCTGATGAAGTCTGCTTAAGAGCATACGAAAGCTTACATTCTGAATAAATCTTAGTTGGTCTTAAAGGTGCTACTTGTCTACTGCTTTGTCCTTGAGAACACGGCAGCTTCAGAGAGAGGACTGTACAAATTACATCCCTACTCAGTTCCCTCCCCAGATTCTGCCCTCCCCAGGTTCTGTCCCCAATTCTCCAGGAATGTCTTTACAGAGAGCTTCAACCCCCATCTCGTTCTTTGTTCCATAACATCTCCATTTGCAGTGGAAGTGGGACAATCCAAGGGCCAATAGGAGTGCAGGGGTCTCTCTCTTGCATTACACCATTCCTAGATGTGTCCCCCCCCCCGCCACAATTCTACATAGAATAAAAATAAAATTTCACCTGAAATTGCCTCCTCTTGCAAACCATCATGGTAGGATGAATTGTTTTAGAAATATCTGGAAGATAGTGCAGTTGGCTGGATTCTAGTAATCCATGTCCACAAGTTCAGCCACCATCTTGGATGCTGAAGAATATAGCAAGAGTCTGTAATACTAAAAAAAAAAGATAAAATAGATAAATTTATTGTCATTGTTCTCAAGAAAATGAGAGCAACGAAATGAGGTGCTCTTCCACAAACATACCAACACATCAACACCCACAAAAGGACATATACATAGACCATTTAAATGCATCTAAAAACATATAACCATTCATAACCCTGCATTTAGCTTAACCACGGCACTTGGATAGAAGCTGCCCTTGAATCTATTTTTCTTTGCCTTTAACACTCTATATCGCCTACCTGACGGTAAAATCTCAAATAGCAAGTGGCCCGGATGTGAAGGGTCCCTTAAGATCATTTGTATCTTCCTTCTACATCCCATATCATACAGATCCACCAATGAGGGGAGAGAACATCCACTGAGGGGTGAACTAACATCCAATGGATGTAGAATTAGATTGTCCAGGCGGAGTTGTTTTCTTCACAATTGTTCAGTCCAAGCCTCGTTCTGAAAAGCGATTTCTTGTTGATAGCTGCCTGATATTACGCCCCCCCCCCCAATTTTGATCCACACACATGACTGATTTACAAAAAGGAGACAATGTGATCTAATGCAGGCCTTTTCATTGGTAATGTTCTATCAGTTCAGTAGGATTTACTCACAGTTAAGAAGTCATGGGACTGTGCTCACTGTGTAACGTTTTTCATAAAAAGTGGCTCCCCTCCTAGTTTGGTTCAGGAATGTGTTGCCTTCTGTTGGGTTCAAAGAAGAATAGGGTTCATATTTTATATATGGGGCAGTAGATGGGGGGAGGGAAACTGGGCTAAGCCCTCTCCAGTGGTGTGTGGACAATGCATTCCACTGCTATGGGGGAACGGACATCGCTTCACTTGTGAACAGAGTTTCAGCCCATCTCTGACCGTGTGCGGCCCTTGAGAAAGTTCTCTGAGGGGTCCTTGCAACACCTGAGTCTTTGATCCCTTTGCAACCCTCTGCAGCCCATCCCACGCACTACAATGTCAGTTGTTTTGCCGCTCACAAAATAAACCTCTTGCTTTCTCTACAGGTAAAAATATATCTCTAGTAACTATGAAAAGCTGTGCTTCTTCTGAATTCTGTGTGGTTAACTGGAAGTCCATGTTATTTGGAAATGATAGATACATCCATTCTTACACCACTTGTTGCTCTAAGGAACCCTGTGTAAATAAAAAACCTGAGGGTAGGTGTAGCTTTTATTTATAGGTTTGTTTTGTTTTTTCTCATCACGTCCCACCCCACCCCGCACTTAGTTGTTTGATCCCTTTTCCAATGCAGCTCGATCTATGGGCTCCTTTCTGCAATGGAGGTTACATCCCAGGTGGGTGAAAAAGGCATGCTTCTATGCTTTCAAGCCAGTGTGGCATAGTGGTGAAGAATGTCAGACTAGTATCCGGGAGACTCAGATTCGAATCCACACTTCTTCCATGGAAACTTGCTGGGTGGCCTTGGACCAGTCACTGCTCTTAGCCTGAGCTACCTCACAGGGTTGTTCAGAGTGTGAAATGGAGGAGAGAATGATAACATAAGCTACTTTGAGTCCCCATTGGGGAGATAGATAAGGTATACATGATTTGCATAAATTAAGTAAGCAATCAGCAGCATTTGACATATGATGCTAAAACTGAGCATTTATTGTACTATAAAACACTTCACATCACTCCTATAGAGCTCAAGGCAGGACAAGCAAGTTCCAGCAGTTCTGCAACATTTCATATAATGTTGTGCTTCCCAATAGCCCAGACTTTCTTCTGGCTCTTGCTGCACAGCTCCCTGACAGTTCAGCACTGGCTCTTGCAGGACAGGTCCCTAATAGTTCAGCACTGCCTCTTGCTGGACAGCTCCCTGAGAGTTCAACACTGGTTCTTGCAGGACAGGTTCCTGATAGTTCAGCACTGACTCTTGCATGACAGCTCCCTGATAGTTTATTATTTATTTATTTATTTTTATAATTTCTATCCCGCCCTTCCCAACAAGTGGCTCAGGGCGGCTCACAGCATGGAGTTCCACATAAATACAGTTTAAGCATAAAACAGTTAAAAATAATTAATACAGTTTAAGCATAAATCAGTTAAAATAATTAATACATTTAAAATTTTAAAACATTTAAAGCATTTAAACCATTTAAATATTTAAGACATTAGGGACAGCAACCTCTATTATAACTACACCTGATTTCTTGTTTCTTGTTGCTTGTACCAGCTAGTCATAGGCCAGCCGGTAGAGGGTTGTCTTACAGGCCCTGCGGAACTGGGCAAGGTCCCGCAGGGCCCTCACCTCTTCCGGCAGCTGGTTCCACCAGGAGGGGGCCATGACAGAGAAGGCCCGGTCCCTGGTGGATTTTAAGCGGGCTTCTTTTGGCCCGGGGATAACTAGGAGATTTCGAGTTCCCGATCTCAGTACTCTGGGGAACGTGTGGGGAAGAGACGGTCCTTCAGGTAGGCAGGTCCTAGGCCATATAGGGCTTTAAAGGTAATAACCAGCACCTTGTACCGGACTCGGTAAGCTATTGGCAGCCAGTGCAGATCCCGGAGCCCTGGCCGGATATGATCCCATCTTGGGAGTCCTAACAGCAGCCGGGCCGCGGCATTCTGCACTAGCTGTAGCTTTCGGGTTCGGCACAAAGGCAGCCCCATGTAGAGAACATTGCAGTAGTCCAACCTTGAGGTGACCGTAGCATGGATCACTGTTGCTAGATCGTCGCGCTCCAGGAAGGGGGCCAACTGCCTTGCCTGCCTAAGATGAAAAAAAGTGGACTTGGCGGTGGCTGCTATCTGACTCTTGCTGGACAGCTCCCTGATAGTTCACCACTGACTCTTGAAGGTTGCTGATAGTTCAGCACTCTGGACCTCTCTCCCTGGCTTCCAGTCCTTGTTCACTGGGCCTTTGCTTCTCTGATTCTGGATAAGTGATCCCTTGCCTCTAGAACACATTTTTTTGCTGAGAAGATTGGGACAACACACGAGAAATGTAAAAGCTACTTGTGAAAGCTCAGGGTGATTCCCTCATATTCTATTGGAATGGATTTCACAATCATATCAGCTTCCCTCTGAACTTTTTATGGGATGGAAACTTGAACAATGGGCCAAGTGATCAATAGATCAGCATTAATGAAAACCATGGACACCAAGAGCGTACAAAAAAGAGCCATGTAAGCTCTTGGAGGATTGGCTACCTCAAGTGTGTGTGGCCTAATATGCAAAGGAGCTTCTACTAGAATTCCACCCCTGCTGAAATGTATATGACTGGGGCTTTTTTTGAGCAGGAACTCACAGTAATGCAGTTCCGGCTGGCTTGGTGTCAGGGGTGTGTGGGCTATTATGCAAATGAATTCCTGCTGGGCTTTTCCTACAAAAAGCCCTGGGTGAAACTATGGTGATGGCAGGGGGTGTAGCCTAATATGCAAATATGTTCCTGCTGGTCTGTCTACAAAAAAGCCCTGTATATGACGAAATTGGAGGCTCCCCTTCCCACACCTTTAACTGACCTATGGCCCTAATAAAAAGCCCTTCTACAAAGGGGAGGGTTGACTGGGGAAGAACAACACCCTTCACCCACATCCATGATTCTCTTTTCAGGTTCTTTAAAAAAGACGCCCCACAAAAATCTGTTCAGCTGCTAGGACTGCTGTTTAAAAGAGGAATTAACTCTGGTTTTGTCTTGAATTCTGTAGTGCATATGAATAATGCCTGGAATGGAATATATTGCCAAATTTGCTTCACTATCAATGGGAATTGTGGTGATGAAGAGATGCCTTGTACTGGAAATAACACTGATTGCTTTAAGTTGATTTCAAACCGATTTGTTGGTAAGTCATGATTTTTGCATGCAATGGCAGATTTTCCCATGCTTTGGCAGTTCCTCCCCCTTTCTTAGTTGGGTTGCTTTTTGTGCAGCGATATTTATTTATGTAGGCATTTGGATTCTGTCCTCACCCCTCACCATTGCGGAGCCCAAAGCTTTGCCACTCCTCTGCGTTATCCTCATGGCAACCTTGTGTGGTAGGTTAGGCTGAGAGTGTGTGACTGGCCCAGATTCAATTGCCCAGTACTCTCATTTCCTTCACTTGTAGTTACTGTTTCTTTTTTTTTGGGGGGGGGGGAGGGAGGAAATTTTTGTTCCACATATATTTTGTTCACCTTAATTGTCAATTTGATATTGCACTGGTTTACATCCGGGAGATTTCCCTGCAGATTCTTTAATGCTCGTACACTGATGCAATATCAAGTTGACCACTAGAGGGAGCAAAACACATGTGGAATGGAAACCCCATGAACAAACAATTTTCTTCACTTGTAAATTCCTGTTTCTTCTGGGGGCGGGGGGGGGGGGGCGGTTTGAAGGGTTCTGTTCCACATATGTCTTGCTCCATCTAGTGGTCAATTTGATATTACACTGGTTTATGTCCAGCATTTCTCCCTGCAGATTTAAACTGCAGATTTTTATGCTGAACATAATACCGGTGTAATATCAAATTGACCACTAGAGGCAGCAAAACACACGTGGAACAGAAAATCTCCTGAAGGAACAGAACATCCAAGCAAGGAAAATAAGATTGTGAAAAAGCCCCTAGCCTGGCACTCTAACCACCCCAACATGCTGGAACGTACTTAGTAGTGAAGATACAACAAATGATCACTGAAACACAAAAAGACTTTTCCTTGAGGCGAGATGACACAGTGACTCCAGAGAGCCACTTGTATTTTCTTATTTATTTATTTATTTATTTATTTATTTCCTCAAATTTATATCTCGCCCTCCCTGCCGAAGCAGGTTCAGGGTGGCTAACAACAGTCAACTAAAACAATAAACTAAACTAACAACAGTCAACTAAAACAATCAGAATACTAGGGTACGGGCATTTTCAGTCGCGGCCCCTACCCTATGGAACCGACTCCCTGAGGAGGTGCGGGCCCTGCGGAACCTTGACCAGTTCCGCAGGGCCTGCAAGACCGCCCTTTTTAAACTTGCATACCTGGACTGTTAAGAAGATCGGCAATTAAGCACCCGCCAATGCGGTTAAGACCACACCGCTGAATAACTGCACTTACTGGATTGTTTTAATGTTATTAAGTTAATGTTACTGTTTTATATTGTTAAATGTAAAAGTTTTAACCATTATATGTTTTTATGAAATGTTGTTAACCGCCCTGAGCCTGCCGAGGTGGGGAGGGCGGGATAGAAATAAAATTTATTATTATTATTATTATTATTATTATTATTATTATTATTATTATTATTATTATTATTATTATTATTATTATAACAGTAAGCAACAATTAAAATTTTAACAATGATCAGTACCGATTACATAATTTTAAAACAATTTAAAATGATTTAAAACCATTTTGGTGCTAGTGTTGTTTCCATTAAATTCAGCAATGTTGGGCATCTTATTCTAACTTCCCTTTGAATCCTGGAGGATCTTGAGGTGGCTTATGTATCATGGAGAAGCACAAGTAATTGGTGATTGTTCCCATCTGCTCTGATATTAAGATCTTCCTGGATGATATCCTGTCCAAACCCAGTTCTCATTAAGCTGTTCTGTATGCTCCAAGCCCTTGCCTCCAGCCTCACTCCCCTGACTGCTGGTAAACAGGCCCACATTTGCCAGACTGAAGGCTTCCCACCAGAGCTGTGTCTCTTTTTACCACCTTAGAACAGAGGAGGAGAATCCCAGTGGAGCTGCCTTTCCTAAGCAATGGCAATAGTTCATCAGGTGTCATGACCTCTAGAAGTGGGGAAGAAGAGAGATTGAGCTCCTAGGGCGTAATCCTTTGAGAAGCGCCTTATAGAAGACCTTTGTGCAGAAGAGGCACAGGTCATTTCAACCAGGCACAGAGTACCTCTTTAATCAACAACTGATTCAGCTGGGAGATTGACTGCCAATGGATGGAGTCAGGGCTACCAGCATGGTGGAGCTGGAAAGTGATGTCAGGTGGTAGTGGACTTACTGCAACCTGATAGGATTCCCAAGGCAAAAGGCAAGTAGAGGTGGTTTGCTGTTGCCTGCCGATGAGTAGCAGCCCTTGACTTCCTTGGTGGTTTCCCAATCAAGTACTGGTCAGGGATGATTCTGCTTTGCTTCCAAGATTGAATGTGATATATGTGATTATACAGTTGCATAATAAAGATCCCCATGCTGTGGTGGCAGCTGCTACCAAAGCGATTTAAAAAACAACAACACACAGCTGATCAAATCTCCAGTAACCAATATTTTAATTCCTGGTGCTTGATACTGAACGGCAATGAGAACTTAGTGAAGTGCCAAATTTTCTGGTACCAGATAATTCTAAATTCATTGTAGCACCAGCAGCGTATCTCTCATCCCTGGAATCCCCTGTTCATCGCAGAGCCTTTTCCCTATCTAGATGTCATGCACTCCCCTCTGCAGTTTTAGAGGGGAGATATAGAAAGATCCCTATGAATGAGAAGGTCTGCTCTTGTGGAGCAGGGGCCATCAAAACTGTTGAACATGTTCTCCTCTCGTGCAAATTTACCAGGAGATATGGGCGAGGTTAATTGGTCCCTTAATAAGAAGAAGAAGAAGAAGATATTGGATTTATATCCCGCCCTCCACTCCGAAGAGTCTCAGAGCGGCTCACAAGCTCCTTTACCTTCCTCCCCCACAACAGACACCCTGTGAGGTGGGTGGGGCTGGAGAGAGCTCTCACAGCAGCTGCCCTTTCAAGGACAACATCTGCTAGAGCTATGGCTGACCCAAGGCCATTTCAGCAGGTGCAAGTGGAGTAGTGGGGAATCAAACCCGGTTCTCCCAGATAAGAGTCCACACACTTAACCACTACACCAAACTGGCTCTGAAATAAGTAGATTTCAGGACCATTCCGGTCTTTCTAATTTTGAGGTCGCTAGGAAGTTTTCAGTGGGAGTGAAACCACAGGTTTGTGCAAGGTTCTTTTCAATTGCATCTAAAGTCCACAAAGATATATTATGTTCTGAAGCCAAATTTTAATTGCTAATTTATATACCCTATTTCCTGCTGTTATCTTATGCAATATTCGGATATTCTGTAAGAATTTTAGCTTTGTTTTTTTAGCTTTTGTAAAAAAAAATACCATTCTGATTTGTGCTTGTTGTCGATTGTATTAAAATTGAACAAACAAACAAATGAACAATGGTGGTACTAGACTAAAGGATTATTAGGTTTTCATATTTAGGAAAACTAAATGTTTAAATTGTAAGATATCGAAGTTGTTCAGTCACAAAATCGAGTCCAACTCTTCATGATCCCATGGACAACATTACACCAGGCCCTTCTGTCTTCCACCATCCTCCTATATTAGCTCAAATTCATGTTTGTTGCATCGATAACACTGTCTAACCATCTCATCCTTTGCCATTCCCATCTTTTTTTACCTTCAATCTTTCCCAGCATCAGGGACTTCTCCAGTGAGTGCTCCCTTCTCATTTGGTGGCCAAAATGTTTCAGCTTCAGCTTCAGTATCTGACCTTCCAGGGAGTAGTCGGGTTTGATTTCCTTTAGGATTGACTGATATGATCTCCTTGCCATCCAAGGGACTCTCAAGAGTTTTCTCCAGAACCAGTACATTATTTGTGCAGCTTCTTTTGTAAACTCAGTTTGAATGCTGGTTTTTATTGAAGCATACGTTTATCTCACACTCTGTTCGTTTGTAGTGCTTGAACTGAACTCTCCTATGTTTGTTAAAGCTCTAAATTAAATAAAAATTAAATTGGAAAGAAAATCTCCAGTAGCCAATCAGAAGCCTTGCTGAGCAAAAGGCACACCTGTCGCCACCCACTTTCCTCAAACACTTGGTGGGCACCAGGAAAGATATCAGTGGGCACCATGGCAACCATAGAAACCACGCTAGGGTAACAGGGACTAAGATCACAAATTCAAAATCAGAACAAACAGAAAACCCTCCAGGGTGTGATATGCCATTCTATTTTCTTTTTTAAATAACCTTTGGAATGCAGTTCCTGGGAAGAAAGAGCTGTCTTGTCTTTTCATCTTGTCTTCCATATCCAGGTGAAAGCGCCATCCAAATCACCATAATGGGCTGCACCACCAGGGATGTTTGCAATGCAATAAAAGATCAGGAGGGTGTCCTTATTGAAGGGACTGGCATGTCTTTCAAAGATGGCTATTGCAACACCAGACAATCTGGGGGATCTCAGACCACCAGACTCCTCTTCCCAACCTTCGCTGGGCTCCTGTTGATGAAAATTATCTTGTGAAAGGGCACCTGTCTGAGATGATATCGCTTGTGCTTGGCTGTATCTCCCTGTTACCTGAACAAGACTCCCTCTGAATGTAACATCAGTAGTATATTCCATGGCTCTTTTCTTTGTAATAATCAAGGGAAATAAACACCAGCTATAAAACAAATGTAAATCTGATGAATGTCATTTCTTGATAAAAGAAGATATGTTTGTACCATCAAGCTGTCCTATGGCAACCCTATGGTTAACAGTCTTGCTCAGCTCTTGCAAACTGGGGGCTGTGGCTTCCTTGATTGAATCAACCCATCTCTTGACCAGCCTTCTTTTCCAGCTGCCTTCAACTTTTCCTTGCCTTATTGTTTTTCCCAGTGAGTCTTGTTGTGACCCAATCTTTGGGGGTGCAATGGCCATGTCTGAAAGACATGCCAGGCCATTCCATTGGGGAGGCCTGTTTTTCTTCTATTGCTTTGCAAACATCCCCAGTGATACAGGGTGTTATATGAACATATGGAGCTGCCTTATATGGAATCAGATCCCCAGTCCATCAAAGTCAGTATTGTCTACTCAAACTGGTAGCAGTTCTCCAGGATCTCAAACTGAGGTTTTTCAAACCTATTTGCCTGGACCCTTTTAGTTGGAGATGCCGGGGATTGAACCTGGGAACCTTCTGCTTGCCAAGCAGATGCTCTACCACTGAGCCACCATCCCTCCCCTAAACAAACTGTTATAATGGCTGTTTTGGCGGCTGTTATAATGGCACCAAAATATAGATTCATGGATGCCCCTTCCATGTCTCTGCCACCAGCCGTCCTGCCAGTTGTCTGTCCTGTGCTTCCTGCCTGTTAGCATTGGTAGGTCTCTCCTGGCCACTGTTGGGGGATGGGGGAATAAATAATAATAAGGCGGTGCTGAAGCGCTCCACGGCTCTTTAAAGGCTGACCCCTTCCCCGTCCTCCTCCCCGTCAATCAGATGATCAATGGAAAAACCTGGGAAGGAAGTGGAAACGAGGCAAAAGGTAGCACAGCTTTTTCAGCCAGTCGCTCGCGCAGCTGCCACGGTTTTCCCATCAATCATCTGATCGACAGGGGAAGGGGGGATGGGAGAGAGGTTGGCATTTATAGAGCCATGGAACTCTTCACCGCTGCCTTTCCCGGGCTTTCACTTGTACAAATAGAGGGAGGAGAATGTGCTGAGGGGTCAGATGGGCAACGAGGCTGCATGTTGCTGCCTGGGGGGGGGGCAGGCGGGGCAGCTGGGCTGTGTGGCCCAGTTGCCAACATGCCACAGACCGGTCCCGGTCCATGGCCCGGGGATTGGGGACTCCTGAGTTAAAGTATTTAATTTTATTTAAATATATATTTATGTAGAGTTTAATTTCTGTTGTTATTGATTTTCTTTCTTAGTAAAGTTCATTGATAACAAAATGGCCACTTCTTCTTGCACGTGAATATGACATATTTTAATCCTAAAATAACAATATAAAAATAACAAAATCGTCACTTTTTGTTGCAGGTGAATGTGACTTATTTTAATCCTGAAACAACAAAATATTATTAATAGTTATCCACAATTATGAACATCTATGGTGCTTTACGTATTTTTCCATGTGGACTTTTTTCTATGTGAGTTTCTTTCCATGTGAGTTTATGTCCTTGTGGGCATTTTCCCATGTGGGCATGTTTCTATGCGGGCTTTTTTCCCTGTGAGCAGTTATGTCCATGGGTTTTTTTTCTGGTTAACATGTATATATTGCCATCCTTTGCACTGAAATATGATCCTTCTACTCCTAGGCTCAGTGTCCTACTACAACATCATACTACAGAATGAGGCAATTGACAGCAATTTGAAGGGCTTCTTTAAGTGCAAACGATGTGAGTCTGTGAGCGCATGGTGGAGGGCAATGAATACGTGGATCAGATGAATAACGTTACTTTCAAATTGAATTTCTTTGCCACTTACTCATCTAAGAACGTTATATATCGTTCATATTGTCCCTGTTGATTAGAGTGGTGCGGAAGAGGTGCGGGCCCTGCGGGACCTAGGGCAGTTCCGCAGGGCCTGTAAGACAGCCCTCTTCCGGCAGGCCTGTAACATCTAACTGACAATGAGAAATATCTTCTGGATGGAACAAAAATGCATTTACAGACCGCTGGCTTCTATTTTTACTTTCTGTCTTATTAATTATGGTTTTAACTTTATTATGTAATTGTTTTTATGCTGAATTTATATGAATTTATAATGTTGTAAGCCGCCCTGAGCCACTTCGGTGGGAAGGGCGGGATATAAGTCTAAATATAAATAAATAATAAATAAATAAATAAAGTACATCGGCATGATGACCAGAGCTGTGAGGGCAAGGGTGCTTTAGCACCACTCAAGAATTCATAATAAAATTCCACAGGTTCTGAGGTGGGAACGTTATGAACAGGCTAAGCACACAGAAGATGATATGAAATTTGCAGAACTGTATTATCATAAAAATAGACCCATTCAATCTCAGAATGTTTTACAGACATTACTGCAAAAAGATGCTAAGTTCATATATGATTTGAGGACATACAGCCCTCGTGGGATGAATCAAAGCACAGGTTTTGCCTCATTCATTTGATTCTGTCAGACCTTATATTGTGGTATATGCCAATGTTACTCACCTGTGCTTCAGCTGGAAGATTTAGCTGGAAGAGAACCTGTGTTGGTGTAGTGGTTAAGTGTGCAGACTCTTATCTGGAAGAACCGGGTTCGATTCCCCACTCCTCCTCATACCATTACCATACCAAACCTTTCATGGCATAACAGTTGCAAATAAAAATACACAGAATATAAAAAATTTAAACATTGGAGATAAAATCAAAATGAAGCCGAGCTTACAGATGCATTCATACACGGTCATCCACATACAGTTGCTGGAATGGCCTTGGGTCAGTCAGAGCTCTCATAGGAGTTCTCCTTGAAAGGGAAGCTTCTGGGAGAGCCCTTTCAGCCCCACCCACCTCACAGGGTGTCCATTGTGGGGGGAGAACATATAAGAGATTGTAAGATGCTCTGATTCAGAGAGAAGGGCGGGGTATAAATCTGCAGTCTTCTGCAGTGGAGAGAGAGTTTGGTGTAGTGGTTAAGTGCGTGGACTCTTATCTGGGAGACCCGGGTTTGATTCCCCACTCCTCCACTTGCACCTGCTAGCATGGCCTTGGGTCAGCCATAGCTCTGGCAGAGGTTGTCCTTGAAAGGGCAGCTGCTGTGAGAGCCCTCTCCAGCCCCACCCACCTCACAGGGTGTCTGTTGTGGGGGAGGAAGGTAAAGGAGATTGTGAGCCGCTCCGAGACTCTTCGGAGTGGAGGGCGGGATATAAATCCAATATCTTCATCTACCTCACAGGGTGCCTGTTGTGAGAGAGGAAGGTAAAGGAGATTGTGAGCCGCTCTGAGACTCTTCGGAGTGGAGGGCGGGATATAAATCCAATATCTTCATCTACCTCACAGGGTGCCTGTTGTGGGAGAGGAAGGTAAAGGAGATTGTGAGCCACTCTGAGACTCTTCGGAGTGGAGGGCGGGATATAAATCCGATATCTTCATCTACCTCACAGGGTGCCTGTTGTGGGAGAGGAAGGTAAAGGAGATTGTGAGCCGCTCTGAGACTCTTCGGAGTGGAGGGCGGGATATAAATCCAATATCATCATCATCTTCTTCTTCTTCTTCTTCTTCTTCTTCTTCTTCTTCTTCTTCTTCTTCTTCTTCTTCTTCTTATTCTTCTTCTTCTTCTTCTTCTTCTTCTTCTTCTTCTTCTTCTTCTTCTTCTTCTTTTAAATGCAAACTGCACTGGAATGCTCCAAGGACCTATCGATCCCTTCTTGTGGCATGAACTACCGTCTGTCCTTATAGATCCAGGTAGGCAGCTGTGTTGGTCTGAAGCTGTAGAACAAAGCAAGCGGCACCTTTAAGGCCAACAAAGTTTTATTCAGAATGTAAGCTTTGGTGTGCATGCACACTTCTTCAGGTGGGGAATCAGGTACAGTTAGCAGAGCTACATATAGCTGGTAGGCAGAAGTTTAGAATGCAAAATGGCACAAATTTAAAATCCAATGACAGAATAGCAAAATTAACAAACTGAGCAAACCTTTGATCTGGGTAGCATCAGCGTGGGCTTATAAACATGAATATATCATATGCCTGTGCTTATATACGCTTACATTTATGTCGTATAATTATATGCTTCCTTTACTGTGGTTGATTGCATTTTTATGTTTTTAGTCTCATGGAAGCCATTACAGTTTGGATAAAGAACCATTTGGAACCTGATATTATAACCTGGAAATGCAACTTCGTCATTATATGATCACTGGTCCACTCCTTAAGGAACTTTGGAAAATACATCCTGATTGAAGAGGAAATTATTCCAGCAGGAATGAGAATTCTACTCTGGGACTTCAAATATAGGAACAATTGATTTGACTCACCTTTCTCCTTCCAGCGTATCTGAACATTGGTTTTGGACCACAAACCATATGGTGTAGATGAGATAGACATAAACAGAGGACCTTCGAAGAATCAGAAAGTCCCACCTTGTTTGACAAGACAGGGCTAAGATGTTTAGAATGGAAATTTACATTAAAGGAGCTGGGGATGTTTAGCCAGGAGAGGAGGCGGCTGAGAGGTGATATGATCACCATCTTCAAGTAATTGAAGGGCTGTCATAGAGACGATGGTGTGGAATTGTTTTCTGTGGCCCTGGAAGGTAGGACCGGAACCAATGGATTGAAATTAAATCAAAAGATTTTCCAACTCAACGTTAGAAAGAACTTCCTGACAGAGCAGTTCCTCATTGGAACAGGCTTCCTCAGAAGGTTGTGGGCTCTCCTTCCTTGGAGGTTTTTAAACAGAGGCTCGATGGCCATCTGACAGCGATGAAGATCCTGTGAATTTGGGGTAGGTATTTGTGAGTTTCCTGCATTGTGCAGGGGGTTGGACTAGATAACCCTGGATGTCCTTCCAACTCTTTGATTCTATGAAAGGGGCAATAGAAGGAAATATGAGATTGTTTCAATGCTATCAGTATTACAAGGACAATATATGGCAAATTTTGGACCAATTTCACACTAGACCTTTAATCCTAGTTTAGCCCTGTCCCCAAGCTGACATTCTGCATTAAAATCATAGCATCATAGAGTCATAGGCCGTTTTCCCACAGAGCTTACCGCGGCACAACGTCCCTCTTCACCGCGCAGTGTCTGCGTGGATTTCCCACCAACTGCTCCGCAGAACCAGGAAGTGCCAGACCTTTTGCGACGCAGATGTAAACCGCTAAAAACCAGTTTACGTTAGCGACGCAAAAGCCGCGGCTCTTCCTGGTTATGTGGAGCAGTTGGTGGGAAATCCGCGCAGACGCTGCGCGGTGAAGAGGGACGTCGCTCCGCGGTAAGCTCTGTGGGAAAACGTCCATAGAGTTAGTTTCTCTGATTCTTTGATTCTCGTGTAGAATGTCAGTTTGCGGACAGGGCTAAACCAGGATTAAAGGTCTAGTGCGAAATTGGTCTTTGGAGTCTTCCATATAGAATTGCAGATGACATGACATTAAATCTAGACAAAAGAAAAGCTCTGTGACATTGTGCTATTTGTAAAGAATGGAAAAATGGAGCCATGTGAGTTTCTATTATAAATCTACCAAAAAAAAAATGAATGTGGGGTGTTGGTTTCTGTCAGAGTGCCAGAGCACCCCTCCATTGTCCAAGTGTACTGGGCCTGCTTTGGCGGGGAGAGTGCAAGCAGGGGGAAATGGGAGAGAAGCTGGCCTGGAGACCCTAAGGCATCGGGGCCATAGGCCAGTGGCTACTTGGCCTAATTGTTAATCTGACCCTGGGAGCAGGTGTTTTTTATTTTTATATATATATATATATTTTGCTGACATCATTTTGGGCCCTCAGCCCCCACCACTTACCCCAGTCTAGCTACGGGCCTATCTGAGTCCCACAGTTTGGTTTTCAAATAACATATATGTCATGACCAGATGCACCAAGGATGGAAGTACATGTCCCCAAGCACAAAGATGTTCTAATTAAAACAGCGTTTCCTCAAGGTGTGCAGTTGTCTCAGGAAAAAAAAAGTATTTTCAGCATTGGATTCTGTGGATTGGGAATATACCCTTTGTTTCTAAGGGTCAGATTAACTCATTTTAGGGGGAAGGATTACAAGCAGTTCATGCCAACAGGAAAAGAAAGCATTCTTTCTTGTTTCTGACATCTGTCAACTACAGCCAAGGCTTCCTTCCCTGGTGGCAGCAAACAGAAGGTGGAAGAGGCCAAGGACCACTGCCCAAATGAGGCAGAATATGATTTGAACAGAGGGAGGGGCTGTGGCTGAGGAGATCTGCTTGTCACACTGGCAAGGGCCTCAGGTTCTCTCCCTGGCATCTCCAGTTAAAGGATCTAGCAGTGGGTGATATGGAAGACCACTGCCTGAGATCCGGGAGATCTCAGTATAAGAGCTCTCTCAGCCCCAACTACCTCAGAGGCCTGTTGTGGGGGAGAAAGATAAAGGAGATTATGAGCCACTCTGAGATTTGGAGTGGAGGGCAGGATATAAATCCAATGTATTATTATTATTATTATTATTATTATTATTATTATTATTATTATTATTATTATTATTATTATTATTATTATTATTATTATTATATTGTAGTATATAATGAAAAAAATTATACAGCTCACAGCCCGGTTGCTAACAGGCCATGGACCGGTACTCGTCCATGGCCCGGGGGTTGGGGACCATCGCTTTAAGAGAATCAGAATCTTAAGAGAGCTGGGAAACTGTTAGAGATGAGTCAGAATTCCACTTCTGTGCTCAGCATGAGTAAAGATGAGGGCATTTCTCAAGAAGCTGATGATCATCACTGGCTTTTGAAGGTAATATTCATCTCCTGAACTTCTCCTATTGGGCTTTTGTATGACAAGACAGCAGGAAAAGGCTACACATGAATAAATATATTCTCCCTTTTGGCTTCTCCATCTTCCATCTGACGGATCCACCTGCTCCCTCACCATCTCCCTGCAATTCTCTCTCACCCTCCAGAAACGTCTTCAGGATTTATCCTGGGGAGAGACCTTCACCAAATCCCATCCCCTTAATCTGTCACCAGAAGATCTGTGTCTGCTTCTGTCCTCTCTCACATATTTTAGGTTGAATGTTGAACCAAAGTTAAGTTACCACAGCAGGCACATAACCGCACAGTAACCTTGTGACACCTTGTTACAGATCCAGAGAAACTGCCTCTTCGAGAGAGCTTTTACATCTGCTCTGACAGTATCCACCATCATGGAGATTCTCCCAAGACTCTTTGTCTTTCTCCTCCCTGTGCTTCTTACTACAGGTAAGGAGGGGGTTGAGTAGTCCATGAGGGAAGTCTTCTAATAATTTCTC